>NC_142786.1:24521648-24671648 GCF_988280905.1 Pimephales promelas | reverse complement strand
ACACTGATCTTTGAGATCTTCAGCCGCATGTCACAGTGAACGACAGATTTATCTTTGTGGATGAAAAACTGACATACTCCAGTCAACCTGTTGTCTATAAAATGTAGTCAAATGCAGCTACATTTCAATCCACTCCAATCCTTTTGTATTTGATTCCTATCTTGTGCGCACATGCTGTAATCTTCACTAAGCTTTCATGACTCGTACTGTTTTGAATGCGCACACACATAAACGGGCAAACTATTAGTACGACTAATGGAAACTTGCTTTTTGCTTACACTTTAACATAAAACAGCACTGTGCAGTTTTATTACCTTAACTGAATAGCTTCGGAGTTATTGCAATGGTTCTATGACTGTTTTCAGGTTGAATTTTTGGTGTCTCGCCCCCTCCCTGTTGCCTGTGAGCGGAAAAAAACACACTTGCAAGTTTGAGCCAGCGGGCGGCCGGCCGCAGCATCAGGAAGTGTTGCGTGATATCAGTCTCGCGATGTAACGAATTTCTTTACGGATGCTAAAATGAGCATCAAACAGAAATAACCCGGGGCCGTATTCATGCGGTGTTCAATACAGACTGCCGACATTTCAACAGGGCATAGCTCCTAAAGGGGCCACACCTTATTTCCTCTCGTTACACAACGCATTCTCACCCCAAGGCGTCACTTAACTGACGCCTTGGGAAGCATTTGGACATGCTTCAATATCTGACGCTTCAGGCGCCCTTTAGCGTCAGTTAGATGACGCCCTAGGATCGCGTGTACCCTACCCCCACCCCACACCTAAACCTAACCGCGTCCTCTAACTGATGCTTTCCTTTAGCGTCAGTTAGATGACGCCATAGGATCGCGTCATGTAAGTGACGCTAAAGGGCGCATAAAACGTCAAATATTGAAGCATGGTCAAAGGTGACGCCTTGGGGTGAGAATGCGTTGCGTTACAGCTTCCATCCTACTGAACAGGTATGGGTATACAGGGGGAGGGGATGAGGCCGTGAGTGCAGAGACATCTCTGCGTGAGTGCTTACGAAAGTAGAAGTACTCTAGGGGTCGCAGTTTGACAAAAACGGAAATCCTGCATAGTGTGGCTTTAATCCATCCTGTTTAGAACCAAACTTTAAGGTAACCATGAAATCAAAATGGACAATTGTAGTTTTTATGGAATATTGCAGACAGTGTTTATTATAAATGATTTCTACCATGACAACTCTTGGAAGGGTTGAGCATGGCAATGGATATGACAAAGTTAATTTGTTTAGTCTTGACAGAATTGATCTGATACGCTGCTGTTGATTATTGCTGCTGCTGCTGCAGAGCAAGTACAGAGATCGGCTACTGCCATATGTACACAGACACGCTGCTGTGAGCATGTAAGATATGCTGTGGCTGCTGCTGCACAAATAGCATTTATAAAATAACCCTTAGCAAATATATTCAGGTGGAGAGTTTCAGGGGAACTCTGAAAGTGCACTGCGAACAGCTCCAGTTAACATTGGCCAACTTTTTAAATGTTGAGCAGCAAACTCAATGGGCCCTATTTTAATTATCTGAAACACAAGTATCAAGAGAAAAGTGAAAGTAACTTTGTGGGCGGGTATTGGGTGCTGTTGCTATTTTACCGGCGGGATAAATGACTCTTGCGCCCGACGCAAGTTTAAAAGGGGTTGGTCTGAAACATAGCTGTCAACCCTCCCGTTTTTTTTTTTATGGGTTTCTCATATATTTTAGCTCTTTTCGCGCTGTCTTCCCGTATTTTTACACTCTGTCTGTGTGAGACGTACAAGCTCGGACAGATTTGGCTTGAAGTCGTTCATCCTCGGACGTGGCGCCGCGCGTGCTGTCACTAAAAATGCTATACACGGCCATGCGAAATGAGGTCATGCCGGTCTTGCGCACCCAATGCGTCATTTTTCCCAAGCTCGTGCGGACTCGTTGAGTATAAAGGCTTTATTCCGTGTCAGCACGCACTCTGATTGGTAAAGGTGCACAGACCTCTCCCAATCATCTCCTGCACTCAGCCTCTGAAGCACCTCTAACTCCCCCTCTGTTTACTCAAAGCCCGTCGGTTTCCCTCATAAGCTGATATTAGAATATTTAAACATTCTCTATAATATATATATATTTTTAATGACACACTGTCTCTTTCTCTCTCACACATTTGTAGGCTAGTTATAAACTCTTTAGACTTTTAATAGTTAGTGCTTTATTTTTCAAGTTTGAGGGTAAGAATCGTGTAAAAGAAAAAAATCACTTATTTTGGGCATGGTATTTCACATGGTATTTTCAATGTTCAATGTTGACAGGTATGGTCTGAAATAGCTTCATTATTCATAGGTGTAGTTTGGGCGTTATGTGGAAAACCAATCAGAGCGTCATCAAACATACCCTTTAAGAGCAGGTGCATATTGCATGGCGAATTGTTATTATTATGGTGGATTTACCAGGAACACGCCCGGAGCGTTCACAGCCGAGAAGACTGACGTTATTGTCGGGGCAGTGAAAGACAGAAGTGACGTTATATGGGGATGGGAGAAACCCTTCCAAATCAGTGTCGGTTAAACAGGTGTGGGAGGGGAAAAAAAAAAAAAAACTATATATGATTTTACATTTTCATTGATCCCACAATGATTTCCCTCATGTGTTAATATTTTTCCTTGTTATAATGTATGATTTGCAAAAATAAAAACTGCTGCATCTGTGTTGATGAGAGAATCAAAGTGTATGCACGTTGTGCACCCGCTACATATTGGCCAAGCATGCGCACTTAAAATAGATTTATGAATAACGCGCAACTTGCCTCTGACTTTAGACCAGTTTTTCTTCTGGTCAGTTGCGCTATTGTTTTCTGGAACTGCAAAATAGCACCAGGGAATGTTTGCGCCAAAACACGCCTCCTTTTGTGCCGACCCACCCAGGGAGCGCAAGTTCAATTCCTAGTTTACCGACATGCGTCTGTTGAGGTAAAAACACGCTTTGCACGGGTTTCAAAATAGGAATGATAAATGCGTTAGTGTATCAAGTCATTTGCGCCAGGTGCAAGATAGGGCCCCATGTCTCAGCAGGTTAATTAAAGGACCCATCAGCCTGTGCCATCTAGAGTTTCATGACAGAACTTGTTATTTATCCATGTACATCTTTTTATTTTTAATTCATGTGTACTCGTAATCAAAATAACTTCCCCTCCCTCTTCCAATGACATCTCTTCACTGATGATGTGTTTACTGGGCCGAGGGTGGGATTAGCTGTCACGAGATCAACCAATAGCAAACCACAACCATCCAATGAAACAGATGGAGCATCAAATCTTCCGTATTGTGACACATCTGTTAAAGTGATTATCGAAAAAGCAAAAAAGATGTAGGGCTGGACTTGGTTTTATCCATTGGTTGTTAATTGGATGTAGGCAGATGTGAACGCGAACTTGCAGTTGAATGTGAGAAAGGGGTGAAGTTTAAGCAGACTAAATTATTGGAGAATAATGACACCAGAGAGAGAAGTCTGTCATTTCAATGGAAGGTCGAAATTAACAACATGTTTGGATGAACTACTCACAATTAGATCAATTGCATGCATTTAGAAAATAGACTGTGAATTTTCATTTCATGCAGACTTTATATTTAGTTTGTGTGTGACTCTTGTTCTGCTTCTGTCTTATGTCTAGCAAACATGACTTAGTACAGCCGAAAATAAACACAATTAGTTTGCTCGGTTTGAGGTTGTAAGTTATTGTTTGTTACATTCTCTTCACTTTGTTATTAGTGGGTTAGTTTTCGGGCATCAACAGCTTAGAGTGATCCCTATAAGATCTTAGAGTTTTTATAAGATCCCTATAAAAACATCATCTCTTGCCATGTCCTTTTCCTCCCTCTCCCTCTTTTCTGTTCATTCATTCATCCATTACAATTAAAGGCAATAATGAAATCTCTTTGGTGGTTGTTGCCTTTGACATATTGAACTTGGCCAGATGGTTGGTACTGCATTAAATGCAGCAATGACAGAATTACTTCTCAGGAGTTAATCTTTAAGTTTTCAGTCTTCTGATTGGACATAAAGTGGAGTTTAAGTCTGAGACTTAGTTTAAATGCTTCTGTACAGATTTTTTTTTTTCTCATTTAAAAAAGAAAATGTCGGCAGCACAAATGTGCTAATTTAATTAACTTTTGTTTGATTTATTTTTTCAAGACCTAAAACTTTAATACTATTTTTTTTAAATACAATTTTGAATCCCAGATTTTCTCAAGACGTTTGTTTGTTTATTTGTTTGACCTTTATACTCTTCAGTAAAGGTATACTGTATTCTAACCTTTAAACGACTGGATGAGTTTGATTTATCTTTAAATTATTAATAAAAACACATTTCCACAATAGTGACCTTTTATAAGTTGTAACACTCCTGCAAACTGTCGATATCACCATGCTGGGGTCAGATTCCTGTCAAAAAACAAAACAAAAAAAAAAAAAAAACACTTTCACATACAAATCAGTCTACAGCCTTTCACAGACAAACTAGGAAGTCAGGAAAGGTTTATTTTTTTATTTTTTTATTATTATTATTTTGTTACAAGCTGTTGACACGTTATGATTGATGAATGAAAATTCTTAAATTATAGCCCCTGTAATTTAGAAAATAGCAGTTCAGAAAAAAATATCATTTTTATTCATAAGAATGTTTAATGAATCCTAGCACAGATATTTGCTGGCGCTTTACCTTTGGGCCTATTACTGTTTGCCTAACTGAGAGGATTGAGTTCCAACGTGTGCTGTTCTTTAGCACACTATTTATCTATTCTGCTTCTCTAATTTCACTAAATCCTCTCCAATATGTTCAAACAATAATCCGCTGGCAGCCTTGTCTCTCCACTGTTCCCAGTTCTCCCTGTCCTTGTTTTTATGCTTGCTTGTCTTTGCTCCTCTTTCCTTTTTGAGCTAATCTTACTAAAACCCTCCCATGTGTACAGCACACATAAGAGCTCATTATCTGTCAAACATATGAAGAGTTCAGATGCAAAAGCCTCTAAATGCCATTTGAAATTTTCTTCTTTAATGATGATTTTTATCAAACTTGTATATTTAAGTTCAGTAATTTCACTTAAATAACAATTAATAGGTAATTATCATTGCCATTTAATTGAAATTACTGAACTTAAATATACAAGTTTGATAAAAATCGCCATTAAAGAAGAAAATTTAAAATGGCATTTAGAGGCTTTTGCATCTGAACTCTTCATATTTTATTGGATTCTATACTCATCCGAGAAAATAGTTTTAAAATTTTTTTAAATAAATGTTTTTTTTTTGTTGTTGTTGTTTTTTTTTTTAGTATGTTTAAAATGTAATATTTATCATGGTTTCTTCGATTCCATAAAAGTGATCCATCTTAAGATTTGTCTGATTTATTAATCATCTCAGAACCCAGCTGCTTTTTGTAAAATTGTCATTAACATCATCATTACTGCCAATGTCATTCTCATTACTGCTACCATCATCATCACTGTCAATGTCATAATTGCCATCAACATCGTCGCCATAATGAACAATAGAAATTAGCAGCCTACTACAGTAATTTCACTATAATTTTTCACAATAACATACATCCAAATGTTCCAAAAAGTACACATAATAATATATTTGGGGATATTGAAAAACGCTTTTGTCTTTGTCTTGTCAAATGATTGAGACATTCTACACATCATTTCTTCTTTTGTGCTCCAAAGAAGAATGAAACGTCAACAAATTAAAAGTGCATCAATTTGTCCCTATGTCCTTGCCAAAGAATCAAGGTTGAAACCTCAGGTTTCAAATGAAATGTTCACTTGCAGGAAGACAAAGTTTTACTTTAGCCTGCGCATTAAGCTGAATTAAGCAGGCGAGTGTGTGCCGATTTCCAGCGGTGTGATCTTAAGCTCAGACACCTTGTATAGCCTCTAAGGGCTCTGCAGAACTGTGTTTGAACTTGGTGTCTTTCTCACACACCAACTGTGTGTGCTGCAGACTTAATAGCCTGCAATACACACACACACACACACATACAGCAAAAATACTGTTGCAATATTAATATTTGCCCAACACAAATCCACAATCCAAACAATCAACTCAAGACTAATGAATTTGCCACAGCCGAAGAGAACAAGGCCGGGTATAAAAGACGTCCTATTATTATTTTTTACATTTACATTTATTCATTTAGCAGATGCTTTTATCCAAAGCGACTTACAAATGAGGAATACAAACAATTTATTATAATTTTCTGTGCTGACAGAAGCGATGAGTTTTAAGATGTTTTTGAATATTGTTTGAAACTTATGCATTCCGGATAGGGTTGGGAAGATCATTCCACCACCAAGGAACAGTTAACACAAATGTTCTGAAAAATTGATTTTGTGTCTCTCAGTGAAGGTGACACGAGGCGTTGCTCACTTACCGACCTCAGGCTTCTGGAGTGGATGTAGACTCATAAAAGCAGGTAGAGGTGGGAGGGTGCAGAACCTGTGGCTGTTCAATGCAAGCATCAATGTATTGAACTTGATGTGATATGTAAATGATAGCCAGTTCAGAGAGAGAAACAGAGGTGTGGCGTGGGTTCCCTTGGGCTCAACGAAGGCTGGTCTTCCTGCTGCTTTCTGGATCGTAGAGGTGTGATGGATGTCCAGCCAGAAGGGTTTTACAGTCTAGAAATGACAAGAGGCTAGACAAGAACTTCCTTAGTTAGGAAGGGCACATGTTTTCAACTATATGAAGAGTTCAGATGCAAAAGCCTCTAAATGCCATTTGAAATTTTCTTCTAAAATGACCATTTTTATCAAGTTTGTAAATTTAAGTTCAGTAATTTCACTTAAATGACAATTAATAGGTAATCTTCATTGCCATTTAAGTGAAATTACTGAACTTAAATATACAAGCTTGATAAAAATGATCATTTTAGAAGAAAATTTCAAATGGCACTTAGAGGCTTTTGCATCTGAACTCTTCATATTTAGTTAGGGTAACTCTCCAACGGGAGTTATTCTCCATATTAGTTGGCACTCTTTCTGAATTGTATTTTCCAGGAATGAACACGTCACAAAATATTCCATTTAAATGATTCCCGACCGAGGCATACGCAAAATAAATGTGGCATGGCCTGTTTGAGTTGCGTTAGTAATTTGTTGTCCCTGTTCAAGAGATTTGACTGTATTTTCCTCCCATATTTATCGCGCTTATGGTAAGGGGTGTGGCATTTCAACTCATTCTCATCCTAGGGCGTCATATAGTGACGCTTTTGAAATTTTGTCTAAATCCAACGCACATGGCACCCTTTAGTGTCAATATAACATGCACAGAGCTTTGTTTGGTTATGGGTAGGTTAAAGTCTGGGTTAGGGTTAGGCCGTGTGTCCACCAAAGCGTTTTTAGCCAGCTGAAAACGCTAGACGCCGTGCTTTGGGCGCTTGAGAGCGTTTTGGCAGCGCAGCGTTTTTTCCGTTGAGACGTTTCGTTGCTATAATGTAGAATATCTGCAGCAGTTGAATGTTGTGACAGTTGGTCGGTGTGGTATTAGTCCCGCCTCTCCTCCACTGTGATTGGATGGCTGGTTTAAAAAGTGACAGTGTTGAGCGCTGCGTTTTATCCAAAGTTGAACATTTTTCAACTCCCAGCGACCAGTAAAAAACGCTGGGAGCTCGGCGCTTCAGTGTGAAAAAAAAAACCGTTCAGCGCCTCGGTACACTCATGGCGTTTAAAAAACGTGGCGCTCCCATTGAAAACAATTGAAAACATACGCCAGGCGCGTGCAAAAACGCTTTGGTGGACATACGGCCTTAGGGTTAGACCACTAGGAGGCGCCTTCTGGCCCATATATACCTGTGCTTCATTTGACGCTAAAGGGTGCCATGTGTGTTGGATTTACACGAAATTTCCAAAGCGTCACTATATGGCGTCTTGGGATGAGAACGGGCTGGGCATTTCCGAAACATGCTCAAAGCCGTTGTCCAACACACTGATTCAGCTGACCAATCAGAGCACATTGCGTTTTTTGGAAGGAGGAGCTTCATAGAGACAGGAACTAAACAGAGTGTTACTGACAGACTGGGAAGAGAGGTGCTGCAACAATGTAAAATATTTGAAAAATAAAGGTTTTAGACCATGGAAACCTCTTCTAGTAGACCCCAATAACAAAATCAAGACTTTGTGAAAGGGCATAACTTTTGTTGTTTCGTTATCTTGTTTAATTGATTGTTTAATTTCGCAAATAAGTTGATTCGACTCAATTTTCACCTTTTGTTTCCCTCATTCAGACTGAAGCAGGGGATAAAGATGAAAAGGAGGGTTTATTTCCAAAGGTGGATTACAGTGTATGTTAATGTGACGTGAAGATGATGTTAATCAAAGCAGTGTTGTGGTGCCCACAAACCCTCTGACTCTACCCCCTCCACACGGCCACACGCTGGCAGGCGTGACCCCTGCGGTCTCCATCGCTCTTTTCCCTCTCTCTCTCTTTCTACTCTCTCTCTTTCTTCTACTCTCTCGTTTTTATCAGAGCCAAATCCAATCATGTAAACCCCTCCGCCCCCCTGCCCTGTACTCTGACTAATGTCATTAATCTGAAGCGCATACATCCTGAAAGATTTCCTTTACACCTCCCTTTCGTTTGCTAGGCATGTCTGTCCGTATTTATTCACAGTTTCTCCTTCTCTTGCTTTTCCTCCCGTCATAGTGTATACATGTCTGCTTTGATAAGGCTAGTATTCGCAGCCGGCCACTAAATATTTTACTCTGTGTTGTGATATATAGATCATGTAAAGTGCATGATCATAAAATAAATAAATAAATATATTTTTTAACATCTTACTATGAGGTCTTAAGATCAAACGCTGGATTATATATATATATATATATATATATATATATATATATGCAATTTTTTTTTTGAAAAATACGTTTGAAAAATCTTTGTTTGAACCTGCCACAGGTTCAGTGTACACTGGCGTTTATGTACATACAAGATCATCTCATAACATTTCGAAGGTACTCAACTATATGATCGCAAATAAATCTTGCCTGGGTAGATCAGCTAAAGTGTTGTCTCCTCAAGTGCCCAACTGCCTTGTGATCGTCTTGCAGCCTCTTCTTAATTACCAATCCTAGATTTGATTATTCTTCTGTTAGAATTAGATAACAGCAGCTGTTTGTAATGAACAATTACAATGTGTAATGTGTCGCTTGGGACCTGATTTTAAATGGGGAGCACGTAAAGAACAAATAATAATGTTTTTTGTTGTTGTTGTTTTGTCTTGTTCTCCAGTAGCCTACAATTTTTTTTATTTTGCATCTTGCAATATATATATATATAATTTGTTATACAGAAAACATCAAAAAACATACTGAATCCAAAACATTAAATGTTTTGCAGCGTTTTTCTGTGGGCGTTTTTGGATAGAAGAGCCAAAAAAGGATCCTTTGTGCCATGCTGTATTTTTGTGCGTAGGCAGCTGAAGCCCTGACCAGGCACGCCGTCACACCCGTCCAGATTTAGGTGCTTCTCTGTTGTGAGTCCGCAGTATACAGAATGCCACTGTTCGTTCAGGAACAAAGGGAGGATGTGGCCAGTTCCCTACAGCTGACCTCCACCCGAGCCGGACTGATCTGGTGTCAGTTGTGTGTCTCACCGGCCTCTCTGTGGCTGTCTCTGACTGACTCATGGCTGGAGAGCAGAGTTCTTCTGAGGGTTTGTGTTATTGCAGAATAACAATGTGGAACTAATATGGCAGGGGAATTGTACTGAGAGCTCTGAGACGGTTTGTTTGGATCTGTTTGTGTGCGTGTTTGGTGGAGTAATTTACATTGAATTGGAAGTGGCCTCACAAAATATTTAGACACTTAAGCCACAGTTTAGAATGAATAGCATTAAATGAAAAAAAAAATATCAGAGGCAGAAGCAGTTATAGCACGAAAACAACATGATTGGACCTCAGACGTGAGTTGTAAAGTCTACAAATCGCGAGATATGAATATGAAAATTCTGAGAAAGAAGCGAATTGTGTGAAATTCAAAAATTAACTTTATATGACATTTTCTGAATTATTATTATTTTTATTATTATGTTGTCGCACACTTCCATAGAATGCTAATAGTACTTCATACTCAACAATTACATCCTTTTAATAGTAATGTGATGTCTATCTGTATCTTACATTTCTTAAAGTGGTAGTTCACCCAAAAATAAGAAATGCAGAAATCTGCAGAAGAAAATCTAGCAGGTATGGAACGACATTGGAGTGAGTAGCCTACATCATGATGACAGAATGTTTGGGTGAACTATCCGTTGATTTTTGATTGACAAAAGCCATAGAACTTTGTTTTACACACCTCATTTTTGAAAGGTAGCCAATAGCCCTTCACTGACAGTTCAAGCAGGTGGTCATTCCACCTCTCTGTGTGAGGTTATAGGGACACAATTCTTCCTTGTCACATAAACACACACACATGCTCAGTGGTGAATGATAAATGTGTGGAAGTATGTGTGTTAGATGACATTCAGCATGGGGTAGGTATCCCATCTCAGTGTGAGGTGGGCATATTTTCCAGACACTGAATACACTGCTTAGAGTCACTCAAGCAACCCTTTGAAATTCAGCTATTGTATTTTTTTTCTACCTCCTTGCAATGATTTATGAGAGTACATGTTCTTGATATTGTGAAGCTCATACCCCATTTTCTAGTGATTATTCAGCTTTTTCAAGCTGAACCATTATTTCTGACCGTTAGAATAGAATGAAACATTGTTTTTTGGTGAGCATAAGGGCATGTGTAGTGTGTACACAGACATAGTTTACTGGGGTATAAAGAATCAATATCACTGCTCAAAGTCAGGTTTAAAAGGATAGTTCGCTCCAACATTAGTGCAGTTGATGATGCTGAAAATACCATATTCTCAATAGTATGTACTCTCAGTATGAGCTTTCACAGGCTCTATGCAATGTTGCATGACATCCTAAATTAAGCATATAATGTTTCATACTAATAGCAAAGCACCAACTGTTCAGAGAGCTTTTATGAAAGAAACATGAGTCATTTTAAATTACTAATATTGCTTATCTTGCTCTTAACAAATTTTCAGAATAACTGGAATAACAGAATACATTTTCATTGAATTTTTGCTGCATCCCGAATTTAAATGTTTTGGAGTTGGTGGTTGAGCATTTAGTTTTGCAATTGGAGAATGAATAAAAGCAGATAGATAAAGCAGCTGGGCTTCAGTGGTTAAACTCTAAGTGAATTTGTATAATTTGCCAAAAGGACAATGGCTAAAATCATTTATTTTAAAATCATTAAAATCAATCACTTTTTTCCCCCTGTATGATCTAAATGTTAAACAAATATTTTTATGGAGTCAGATGCAATGAAATAATTATATTTATAATACATTATTATAGATTTTAAGTATATAACATAAGTGTATATATCGGCCGTTTTGGGCGTTGGCCATTTTGAATTTTGCAGCACTATGAAACTCGGTATCGGTCATCGATTCGATCCTCTGAAGAAGCCTGAAAAGTTTCAAGCCAGTGCCACCTAGTGGTAAAATCAAATATTCACATGTTTATAACTTTGGATTTGGTTTACTTATTTCCACTTGAGTCATCACCTTAGATTTCTGAATCCTTGCAGAGTCCAACGATACCAAACATGCTAGGTTTCAACTTATGATTTGCACAACGTTGTGATTTAGCGTTTAAACAACTTTTGAGAATATCTTTTGAAAAACCGTTAGTCTGATCGCGATTAAACCACCATCGGAAAATCGAAAACATAGGTCGTTGCCTATATGCTAATGGCCAAAAGTAAAAACAATAATAATAGTAAGTGGGGAAAAAATAAATAAATAATAATAAATATATATATATATATATATATATATATATATATATATATATATTGAAACATTTCTCTATCTATACTGTATATATAATTGTCTATAACTCTTAAACGAAATTAGAAATTTTCACTAAATTTGACACGCTTATATATGAGGATGCACAAAAAAAAGTGGTTGGACTGCTCCACTTGGGGGTGCTATTATTGAACAAAACATGAAATTGGCTCTAACTACAGTACTTCAAAATTGGCATGCAGTGTCAGTTGCTATCATTGTCCATTATGACATTGGTTTACCTTGAAAAACATGGCCGTCAGTTTAATTACAAACTTACAAAAAAGATCCAAAGCTGTAACTGCAATGGTGTTGCATATTGGTATTTTTATGAATGCTAAAAGCATATCTAGCATATCATTATACAAAACTCAGTATGTGTCTTTCGCACTGTGCCCTGAAGGTACTCAAAAGGTTACAAGTTCCCTCTTGTGGTAAAACATTTTTTTTTTTTTATGAATATTGTAAACAATTATTACAACTTAGTACAATTCAATTTGTTTATAGGTAATCAACCCTTTTTGCTTAAAACTGTCTCCAAATGTCTTTATTTACATTTTTTTTCAGTTGGTCTGCTGCTAGCTTCCTTGTTTGCTTCTGTTGTGCTTGGGCCCAAAAATTGCTGCTTGCAGCTATATTTATTATTAGCAGTAAATATTTTCTTGAGTGAAACCAGTTAGTTACCACATGGCAAAATGTTTTTCATCTTTTTTTTAATTTTTTTTTTTTTTTTTTTTTTACTCTTACTGTATTTTAATCTGTGTACCTTTATCTGGAATTTTATGGGAAACATCCAGGACATCGTTTTTACCTACGAGAAACAACAATGAGAATTGTATTAAGTCTCCACAGATATAAAAGAGCAACCTTTGAGCAAAACATTTTTTCTTCTGGGTCACTTTGTGACTCAATACATCATTGAAGGGGAAGAATATGAGTTTGAGATTATTGCCTTTCAAACATCTTAGCTCCTTATTCCTTACTTTAGCATCTCATTAGCATGTGTCTGCTAGCAACATTGTAAAGTCAGTCACATCCCTGTGAATGACATTGTATCACTCTACAACCATAAACTTATCTATACCCAACTATTATCCAACCAGGAAAAGGAAAACAGAACAAATCCAGGAGACTCTGTAAAGGGATTTCAAGCTCTGCAAAAGCATTAGTGTGTCTACTGTGATCAAAAAAGTAATTTGACATGAATAAGAAAAAGGGATACAAGATTTATGACTCCTATGGTTGTCTCTGGTGTAGCAGATATATTGCTATTGAATATCTAGGTGAGCGTGTGAGCTGTTCATGGTATTATTAGTTATCAGCAACTTCAATATTTCTCTGAGGGTTGTAGATAAAACCTCCTGTCCGATTCTCACCGTTGACTAAGACTGAGTCTGATACAATACTGCAGAGAATTATGCCCCCCCCCCCCCCCATTGACAGCAAATATCATGTAATTTAATGCAATAACATTTTGGCTTTGTAATCTTGCAGATCTAAACAATAGTCAGCGGTTGAAATGCGTGACCTTTTCCCGGGCTTTTCCTGGTTCTTCATCATGTGGGTGTCTGAAGCGTATGAATGCCAAGTATCTTCTCAGCATGCTTCCATTTTTCAAAGCCTCTGTATCCAGCCAAGCTGGTATGGAGCAACATTTCATGCTGTTTTACATTTCCCTGGTAAATGCCAGCTTTAGCTTGCCCACCTGGCACCACAGGAAGTACCAAATTGGGAATGGGGAGAGGATGCAAAAGAGAAATTATTTTACGTACAAGCAGTCTCTCTCTCCATCAATCTTTCTCGTATTCTCCTCCAACTTCTCATCCTCAAACAGTTGACTATTGAAACAGGTCTCTTAACCATCAGCCTTTACCTATAACCTTTAATCACTTGCTTCCACTGAACTAATGAAGGCCTTTGAGAATCTGTGTATGAGTAAAAATTAAAATATATTTATTGTATGATGGATTTCTTGCTCACATGGGAACATTTTTGTAGTAAATGTAATTGCTATGAAAAAAAAAGCATCGTTTGATTTATTAATCATCCAAAACTGATTTATTCAGGAAGCAAACACGTCTTTATGAGTCAATCAGTTAATCATTCACTCAATCAATTCAATCAAATGTGAAACGTGTCTTTAGATTTAGTCAAAAATTCAAATTTACTCAGGAACGAAACCTGTCTTTATGATTGATTCATTGCATCATTCATTAAACCAACTGGTTCAGTTCATCCAACACTGATTAATTCAGTAAAAGCCACTAATGTGTTGCTCAGAACTATCTTTGTTGGCGGAGCAAAAACAAATGCAAGTTGAAAAAAGTAAATGACAATATCTGGATAAATTTAAAGTTACGACTTTATTTAATTGTTGTGAAAAGCAAAGTCACACTTACTGTACAATCACACTGTTTGTCTGGATATCAGCATGGCTTAAATCATCTGCGGCAGCCTATTTTCAGAATAACGACTGCTCACAATATTGTTTAGTTAAACCGCTTTATGAATTTTCAGAAATGTATGAATTTAACTGAAACAGTTTTTTACATCTGTTAACGCCAGTTGTTGAGCAATATTTGGGTATATGTGCGTATTTTTGGACTGTGTATGTGTGTGTGATAGCAGATAAACGTCAGCGAGTGGCAGGTGGATGAACAGACAGGGAAATTGATGAGCTCTTTTACTGATGCCCTGTGGCTGTAAATCTAACAGCTGGAGCTGTGGCCTACTAACAAAGAGTCTTATCTACAATAAACCTCTTTCCATCTCCCTCTTTTATCTTTTCTGCTTTTTGCCCATTGACTTTTCCTTTTTTCACTCCCACATCCTTGCCTTTTCCATCTCTTTTCATTAAATAGACCACATCCACGGTAACCTTTACGGGTGGAAATGAATTTGCCATCTTCCGTCATTTTTAAAATTTGCGGGCATGACTCTGTCATGCTTTTGTGATGTGCCTCCCATTCCAGCATGACGTTCTGCTGTGAGTTCCCCTGGTGTTCGCTGGCCTGTAGATGACCACATCACCCTGTGACATGCTCATAAATTATTCTGAGCACCTGCAGCTTCAGGCGTTGTGAATGAAGAAGCTCTTGCCTGCTCTCTCTGGGGAGGTCCATTATGCCTCCCCAACCAACACTCTCAGTTGTTTGTGAGATAGTAGCTCTGGTTAAAGGAGTTCTTCAAGTTCAATACAACTGTAAATACTCAATCTGCAGTATATGTGGCAGTGGCATGATGTTGATTACCACAAAAAAACAAAAAAAGTAATTAATAATGTTTTCTCTAAAAAAAAAAAAAATGTTTATCTTAATATAACCAGTCTAAAATCAAAGAGTGCATGTGCCAGTGTTTTTGCAAGCAGTGTGTCACTTCTGTCTTGCTGTTCACAGTACCAGAAGTGATTCTAGCGAACCGGCAGCTTGCATAAACTCCTGGAACTCTCATCTGTCCTTTATATAGAATCTGCAACCATTGAATCACTCACTCACAGTTTTCTATATTTATATACAAAGAACAATGTTATTATAATGTTATTACATTTCTCAAGACTGCAATAGACAGCGCCAGCAGTTCTCCACTGTCACCCTCTTATGTGTGGAACTAACATGAGTTGAGAACTTAGGCACTTAAAATGGAAGTAAAGGGGGTGAAATTATGGAGGATTTAAAAGAGAATAAAAGAAAATAAAATAAAAAAAATATGAATAATATATGTTAACATGCATATTGTTTACGCCTTGTCACTATACTTTTGAAACAATGACTATTTAACATTTTTTTGTATTGGCTCCATTCACTTCCATCGTACATTTTCTCTCTGTGACCCAGATTTATGTTTTTGTTTTTTTGTTTTTTATGGTCAAATTGATACGGTAATACCAACACAAATGTTATTGTTCGTATCACTTTGTATCAATTGCTGAAGAAGCCTCCAGAGCTAAAATTCAGATATGGTAATGGGTATTTCATTTCCGACATGTGCTGTAAGGGGTAGACCAATCACAACAGACTGAGCCATCTGACCAATCAGAGCAGAGTAAACTCTCGGAAAGGGGCTTTGAGAGACCCAATCCTTGATCTAACCATTTCAGACTGTGAGAACAAATGGTGAGGCTGCAATGTATATTTTGAGAACATTTATGATTTTCTTTCTTTTTTTTTCTTTTTTTTTTTGGATGCATGTAAACCTATTGTTGGAGAACACCTTTAAAATAGCATAATAGGGGTCCTTTGAGAAAAATAGAGAGCTAAACATTGTAAACTTTTAATTCAACATTACGATTGAAATGCTATGGATTTAACTTAAAGGTGCCCTAAAATGTGTTGAAATAATATTTAAAATTTGATATCTACGTGGAGGGTATGTGGCTTATTTAAGGGCATTTAACATGTTAAAATGGTTCTCCAGGTCCATTTACAACTCTAGAAATTTGCCCTAGAATGAAATGGTCTGTTTTACCTTATTTGGAAGGGCCATGAATATAGTAATGAGCAGTTCTGCTCTGATTGGCTGTTTCACTGTTTCACTTCACACACTCTGAAATACAAGCAAACATTAACAAATATGTCTTGTCAAATAAATTACTTCAACTTATGTGGTGGAGAAAGTTACATTAGCTAGAGAGATCGAGTGAGCTAACATTATCTCTGAGCAACTAAACAAACGTAGTTAGCCCCTGACGTGTTGTTAATGAAATAGACGAAATTAAAATTATTTGACAAAAGGGTATTTACATATGTATCTACAAAGTATTATTTTGTAGATCTATATGACAACACAGGCAGGAAATATTAACCTCAGCTTAAATACTTTGTCATACTATTTAGTTATGTAGGCTCGTTACTTGGAGTTTGCTATTATTACTGTACTAGGATCTTGTGCTGGATCTAGATAACACAGTGTAAATTATCGATAATGAAATCACTAGTTTACCGCTTGTGGGAATATAGTTGGAATTCCCCCCTTCTTCAGTATGAGGCGCTTAGAGAAGCCTGCTTGAAATTGTCCCAGGTTAGAAAATAAGTCTGTGTTGAAATGGGCACAGCAAACAACTTTGAAATAAACTGTTGTGGTATCCGATTATAGATAAACATCAACCACGCTTGCTGACATTTCTTTTCTGTGGGAAGGGTATGAAAAGTTCTCACATCCCCTGCACAGCCTGGAACACAACTTTTGTTTCCATGATCTGCCATTTACCCCATGATCCTCGCTTGTTTCTTCACCTGCAGAACGTCCGATGCGCAGTTCTGTCTGGTATTGAACATGGGCTGGCATGCAAATTTTTGAGTCGTACATATTAATGATCCTGACTATTTTCGGTTTTATGTGGAGATTTGCCTATTTTTTTCAGGGGTGTTTTTCAAAAACGGGATTTAAATAAGAAGGTATTTGAGACTTACTGTAAGTCATGTCCATTTACTTAACTCTTGTTGTTTAACTATGCCAAGATACATTGTGCGGCACCTTTAAGCCAGTGGTTGTATTCTGAGTGTTACATGCAGACTTTTTCACTTGTTTGGAATTTTAATCTTCCTTCTTGCTTTCAAAACCAAATTGCTCTTGATTTCCCCAGAAAATTGGAGTTTACAGTGGCTAACCATGTGGAATAAGTTAGAAATTACTCCCCGCTAGTTTTTTATTAAATCAGAAGCTTGAATTTGGAACGGTGGGGGAAAAAAGAGCAAATGTGAGTACATCCGGCATATAAATGTATTTTTTTCTGGCATTTGAGGTCATTCAGTTTATGGTGGCTCTGTCTATTGTGTCCGAAGTGGTTTCTTGTGGTCGGTATCGATCTGTATTGACCTGGTCCTTGTGGTTGCAGCTGTAGGCTAATTCAGCACTCTGCTTCTTCCGTTGACATTTACATCGTACTATCTTGTCTTTTTCAAGTAGAGTCGTAAAGCAGGGCTTCAAATGGCCTTCATTTCCCTCAAATAAATCACTCCTTTACCCTGTCTTATAAAGTGCCCACCCAGGCACTTTATAAGAAAGATACCAGAACAATGAAATAATGTAGTCAGAGAGCGTTTAAAATATATATATATATATATTCTTTGTGAGAAGATAGAATGAAATGACCTCAGGGGACGGTTACAAGCTATCATGGAAATTAAAAATATAAAAATAGAGATGCAATATACCATTTCATCACTTGGTATTTATATATTTTCCTTCATGTCTGTGACCTCAGCAAATCTGTCAGCTCAACTTTATATGCTGCTTCATTCTGTGTACTTATGTTTCCATTGCTCTATAACTGAAAAAAAATGGAAGATGTCGAGGAGATGAGGGGTTTGAGGCTGTTGCTTTAATATTTTATTTACTTTAATAGTTTTAATTGCTTAATAGTCAATTACTATTCTATGTATCTATTCACTCTCCAACAAAATTAACAGTGGCAGATGGCATTAGTTGTGAGATGTCACAAGTTTTCAAAGTAAAAATGTCACAATTTCTAATAAGCAATGAAAATAGCAAATGTGGGTACTTATTACTACTCTAAAGTACTAATATGCACCTTTTATGGGTAGATAATGTACGAAGTTGTCCCTTTTATGAACACTGCCCGTTACAAGCTAGGTGCTTATAAAGGTACATTTTGTGCACTTATTATTTGTATTAATGTATTTTATTTGATTTCATAAATATTATTATCAATATCCACATTTTAAAATTTCATGAAAAATATATATATTTTAAAACCATGTTAACGGCCTCTTTCTTTCTTCTTCTTATGACCACAAAGATGTTTCTGGCATGCTGTGAAATCCATCAGTAAAATCAGCTTGTCTTCACTACTGCACTTCCCTAGAGTGTTTTGAATTATAGTCCCTGGGAATACGGGAATATTGATTCGGGCAATGGGTATTTGACTCCTCCTGCTCATGTCCTGTTTTTAGCTATATTTAATGTCTTAAGTGCATGTAGGCTTCAGACATAAATTATGACTTGCAAAGGAAGTGTAAGAGGATACGATCAGGATATTGAACATGAATGCCAATCAAGACATCTGTTCAAGACTACTGACTCTATTGCTAAGTTGTCTCTTTCATCTTCATCTCTCTTTTAGGGCCATGGGGTAGGTGCATGGGGAACGAGTGTGGTCCGGGAGGAAGTCAAAGCCGAGCGGTATGGTGTGCCCACTCCGAGGGCTGGACCACGTTACACACCAACTGCCAGCAGTCAGAGCGGCCCAGCAACCAACAGAGCTGCTTCCGGGTTTGCGATTGGCACAAAGAGCTGTACGACTGGCAGCTAGGGGCCTGGAACCAGTGTGTGCCGGTGTCTATGCGTAGTGCAGGCGTGCCAAGGCCAGCGGTATGCACTCGGGGCGAAGAGGGCATCCAGACGCGGGAAGTGGGCTGCGTGCACAAATCAGATGGCGTGTCTGCGGAAGATGCCATCTGCGAGTACTTTGAGCCCAAGCCCCGGTTAGAGCAGGCCTGCCTTATCCCGTGCCCACGCGACTGCGTGGTGTCCGAGTTCTCCCCATGGACGTCCTGCTCCAAGAGTTGTGGGATGGGCTTGCAGAACCGTTTGCGTGTGGTTCTAGCCCCGCCCCTTTTTGGCGGTTCGGCTTGCCCCAACCTCACAGAGTTCAGCACCTGCCAGCCAGGCCAATGTGAGGGCAAGGAAAGCCTGCACAGCCTGAGGGTGGGACCTTGGGGCCCCTGTACCACCTCACCTATACGACAGGCACGGGAAACCCAAGAAGCCCGAGAGCCGAAACGAGAACGGAAAGCAAAACGGGACCGGCAAGCCAGGCAGGAGCGGCAAGGCAAGCGCCGCAAGAACAAAGAGAAAAAGGAGGTGAAGGAAAACAAAGGAGAACGTGTGAGGGACAGGGCGAGGGCAAAGGGGAAGATGAGGGACCCTGAGACCCGGGAGCTCATCAAAAATAAGAGGACGAGGAATCGGCAGAACCGCCAGGGGTTGAAGTTCTGGGACCTGCAGGTGGGCTATCAGACCCGGGAGGTGACGTGTGTGCACCGAAGCGGAAGCACGGCAGAGTTCAGGTCAGCCCCTTCTTCTTCATCTCTTGTCTTTATGCACAGTTTGGTTTGGTTATAAAGTTGTTATTATTTTAGAGGCTTCGTTCTGTGCAGGGAATTGGCTTAGGTTTTTTCATTCACCTTTGCAGTGTAGAAGCTATTGGAATCAACATTTGATCAATTGTTTTAAAATGAAACGGCAGTTAGATATTAACTGGATCCAAGGCTTGGGTACATATATATATATATATATATATATATATATATATATATATATATATATATATATATTAAATCACACAAGCTTTTGAAGAATTTAGATGCATTTAGTGATGCATTGCATTTACATAGTTTCAGTTAATTTGGGTATAGATTAGTTACATTGTCAACTTTGCGTATGTATAAAAGAAATTATCTCGGCTAATCCTGTAAATCCTGTAAATGTATGCACTGCTGTTTGGAAGTTTGGGCTCAGTAATGTTTGTTTAGGTAAAAATAAGTCTCTTATATTCACATAGGCTACATTTATTTGATCAATAATACAGTAAAAACAGTCATTAATCAGAAAATCAATATGTTTACCTAGACCTAACATAAATATATCAACACAGGGAAAAGAACTGTAATCTTTTTTTTTTTTTTTTACCTTTTTTTTTAAGGGAGAGCATAAGTACAGATTCACTGACCTTATCAACTTGGTGATATTATGTCAACACAGCCTCTTTCCCCCCTCCAGTGTTTCTGCTCTTCATCGTGTGAAAGCTGGTCCGTCTTGTGTCCCTGTGCATGTGTGAGAAAGTAGAAGAGAGCACAGAGGCGAAACTAATGTCTTGTTTTAGACCACAGCCCGCATTAACAAACCCATACTCCTTGATATACGATATGCTTTTTACACACAAAGCAAAAGTACAAACAGACTTCATTAAAAAAACAAGAGACAACCACACATGTATACTTAATTTTTAACACATGCTCTCAAGTTGTTTGTTGATATCTGTTGATATTCTCCACATTCCAGCTTTAGCAAAGTTAACAAGGTGCTTCATAGAAAAACATGTAGTAACCTATAGATTTCTTGGCCTATTAATATTAAACTGTGGCATGTTTCTTAAATGTATTCCTGCTTTTATGTTGTTTAGTCATAGACTCCAGCAAATACACTGCATGCCAGCAATCTGAATTGTAACACTCATTTAATCTAAGTAAAATTGACATGTGGAGGTCAGGTATGGTAACTCATACTCAAAATTTGTCCTCTGCATGGAGTAGTGAACCCACACACCTGGAGCATTGGGCATTAAAGGGGTAATGAACTGGCTTTTTAAATTTTATTATATTGTTGTCTGAGGTCAACTTATGACGTTCGCTTGGTTTTTGCATTCAAAAACATCAAAATGAATAAGTAATAGGCTATTTTCTACCCTAGTTTTGAGCCTAGCTGAAAAACGCTCGGTTTTTATGGGCGTCTCGCACTGAAGACTTGGAAGTAAACGCCCACTGCTGTGAGTGGATAACAGTTTTGCATATTATAATGAGTTTCAACTCACCTGTCAAAGCACGTGGGGGAAATCGTTTTGAAAATGTCCAATGTTGTAAAATTGCAACCGGAATGATTCGCCCATACATGTTCGGCCCAGAGTCTGTGTGTTGCACCATTCCTGTCAGATCCATTATAGACGGCACAGCACCGTTCTTTACTCTTAATCGGTCGGCAAATCCAGTCATGTTTACAAAACAATCCTCAATGAAATGAAGTGAACAGACGGACAATGTTTTACCTCATCAGCTGGAACGTCATTAAAAATAAAGTTTATCCATGCATTCCTATTGGAATCTAGAGGAAGCTTATGCAGCGACTGTCTTCATCCACAAGCAGGCACTGCACAATATGTTTTATCGCTCGGTAGCTCGATCCGATTTGTCATCACGAGGTCGGCCTATGCTATTTAGCTATGCGTGTAATGTGCAAATCGGTAGGCGGGGCTAAACCGGCCGTGTTGAAGTAGGCGTTGGACTTCTTCTGCGGGGTTGGTGTTTTATCCTCTTTGACGTCATAGTTCCCCACTTTGAAAAACAAGTAGTTTGCTGAGGATGTTGTCAATAAAAGCTTTTATTGGACTTACAAGGACGTTTTTAGTTCTGAAACAGGATATTCTAATAATATGATGACTTCTTAGATGTCAAACGCTCTGGGAAAATCTGATTTCTCAGTTCATCACCCCTTTAATTTTTGCTGTGGTGCCGGCCGGGCAGCAAGTATGGAGAATCGAACTTGCAACCTTCAGTTTACCAGTCTGACTCTCTAACCATTAGGTTATTACTTCCCTCTCTGTTGGGGTTTGTGGTGTGTGATAAATGGAATTTTAAACAGTTCTTGGAGTGAAGTTTCCCTCGAGGAAGTTTCTGAGATTTAGTCAGTAATAGGCTAACTAGAGAGAGAAATCTCATTTACGGAGCATCCCTCTCATGTCAATATGATGGCCCAAGCCCATTGCCTTCCCATCATTCCATCACCCTCGTACTAACTGCCTGCCCGGAATGTAATTGCATCATCATAAACCAAAGATTTAATGGCCATTTTCGTTCAGAAATGTCCCTCGTCATTTTCCAATCAATTTTAAGCAGTACAAGTAATTTTATCCAACCTATAATATGGCCTTTTTGTGGCAAGTGGTTTCCATTATGTTTACTCAACCTGTCATTGAGAACGTTTTATTGAAGTTCCATTTGATGCATGTTCTCATCTGTCTCACATGGTGAAACTTTTAATCTACTTTAGTTGAAGAGGTATTGTCAAGTGAAATTTGAATATCACTACAAGAAACTTTAGACTTTCTGAGTGAATTTGAGCAAAGCAACATGTCCTTCATCACCTTAGGGTCCCCTTCTAGAGTCAGAATAGGGACATGTCATATCTGCCTGTATTTGTTGGTATATGGGATTAGCGCGAGAAGATGGGAGAGAGATGCACACTGTCCCAGGCGGATCAGTACATTAGAGCTACTCATTGACTTCACAGATGGCTGAAATCCCCAAAGAGGCTTAGCTGATTCTGATGACCGCATTAATGCAGCGTCCTACCTCAGATCATATGTATGGAATGGCGAGGTCAGGAACAAGAAAAGCAAAATCAGACCTGGCAAATGTCAGTCAACCAAAATTATTAGTGACTTATAGGTTTAGGTTTAGGTTTAGTTTACATGTACATTAATGGCCTCTGCCTGTTATTAATTCAACAGGCTTTGACACCAACGCTGTGATCTGTGAACCATCCAAGCCTCTGATTTCTTCATCTGACTGATTAAGACAAATGAGATCGTGGTTACTTGTCATGTTGGAGCTCTAGTGAGGGCCACAGTCTCAATCATAACAAACCCCAAAGCCAAGCCGTCGCATGCTTTTGATGCCTCTTAATTAAAATCCATTGAAGTGATAGTTTTACATATCTAAATTGAATCACAATCTAAAGAGACTGCAGTGAAATATAAATGAAAGGACAGGGATGAGGAAAACTCCCAGATGCTGTGTCAAAGTGTAAGCAGTATTAAGATTTTTTTTATCTTTATGGCATTTTGCATGTATCTATAGTGTTTTACAATAACTGGATGGGATTAATTGAATGCAACTTGGCCAGGCTTAAGACTAGATAACAACATAATTGGCATCCTCCTTATCCAAAAATGGTCTTATGTTAACGCGGCACCACATTAACATTTTAAAAAATAGCGGCGTTAAAGCAGGCTCTTTGTTGTGCGCATGCTATCCAAGAGCTGTGTGCTTTGTTACTTCTGATAAGAAACAAAGTCTCAGCTTTCAAAGTATGTCCATTTTTCACTAAAATCCAAGCAATAAATTGCATTTTTACGCTCTTAAGCTTGACGTGACATCACTGTAGTGCCTCAGTTCAAGCGGCAGTTTCTTTTCTTCCACTTTAATACAAGTTATATCATGAAAAAACATGCATGGACATTACAAGGAATGCTTAAAGAAGTAGTACAACTTACCGAAATGTAAAATTTCACCCGCAGAAAGACGTCAATAAAATGTCGCATTTACCTCAGGAAAACTCAAGTAACCTGGTTGCCTTAATTTTAAGTTCATTGAAGTGGAAAAATAAAATGAAGGAGATTGATTTAATCATCAGAAACTCAAAATATTATGTTATCTGAACTACATAAATTATTTAAGTTGATTTGACAAAAGAAAAAAAAGTTGTGCTTACAAATCATGAAAATACTTTTTTACAGTGAAAATACTTCTTTACTGTTAATTATGTGTGCATGCTTCAATACATTTGTCATGAAGACAAGTGTTTATGAAAACTACCTTATGTGCAACTGCATTTTATTCAGTTTCTATTTGAGTGTAATTATTATATCTGAAAATAAATGCAGTTGAATATAATAGTTTTGGCTCTGTTGTTAATTGTAACCTCTATTATTATATCAATGTACCAAACTACAGGGTTACCTGTATAGTTATAGCATTTTACCGCCATTAGCGGCAAATGCCATTCTGAATAATCGGTTATCGGTATCAGTGGAGAAATTTAGTATTGGTTCATCTCTATGAATAATAGTATCTCTTTCCTCTGGTGTTTAGATTTAACTTGATGTTAAATACATTCATCTTTTAGGTGTCATGAATGTGCAGCTTAGTTTTATTAAAGATTCGATTCTTGGATCAATAACAGACTTTTTTTCTTTGGTCCCACAGCCAGTGTAACCAGCAGAGTCTTCCTGTGACATATCAAGCCTGTGTCATCCCTAAGGACTGTGAAGTGACCGAGTGGTCGGACTGGTCTGTATGCTCAAAGGAGTGCTACGATCTGAACGGGCGTAAGGGACAGCGCACTCGTACACGTCAGGTGCGGCAGTTCCCCGTGGGTGGAGGAGCTGAGTGCCCGGAGCTGGAGGAGAGCGAGCAGTGTTCACCTCAAGGAGAAGAAATCCCACCATGTGTAGTGTAAGTGCTTCATCCATTCTGCATCAGTGCTTGGATCATGAAATCTATATTAGCTCTAACGTTCACGCCATAGCTACCGTAATTTGTAAGAGATGGCAGCCTATCTCTCGTGATGCTTTGTGGTGTGCTGTTTTGAGCTCATGTGTTTTGGACAGTGGTGGAGGAAGTACTGAATCTCAGTACTTAAGTAAAAGTGCAAATAACCAGATAAATATTTACTTTAGTAAAAGTAGAAGTAACACAATGACAACCATACTTAAGTAAAAAGTAAAAAGTACCTAATTTTAAATGTACTTTAAGTATTAAAAGGAAAAAGTACTTGCATAACAATTGATTCTCTTAATGACTATTTTCTAATGATTAATAAAACATTTAATTCTAACTCATTCAACCAAATACTCCTATAATGATGTTCAATAATGATGGAAAAAATAAAAAAAAACACATTTTTGCGTATAAATTGCACGATAAACACACTGCGTGTGACTGCGAGATGCATTTAGTTGATGTATCTATGGCAACCAAACATCACTGGTGAGACAAACGTGCAACGAACGGATGGTCAGATTACGTTTTGGCAGGGGAAAAACTGATCAGAAAATGTCATGAAAATGTAACAGAAGTTGTAGAAATGTAGTGGAGTAGAAAGTATAATAATTGCTGCAAAATGTAACGAAGTAAAAGTAAAAAGTATGCACTATTAATTCTACTTAAGTAAAGATACGTGAAAAATTTACTTAAGTAAAGTAACAAAGTATTTGTACTTCGTTACATTCCACCACTGGTTTTGGAGGAGGTGTGGTTTTGCTTTAGAGGTGCTCTAAAGGGAGGATGAGATTGTATGCTTTAAAAGCTAGCTCTCTATTGCTTGACTCACCGAAAATTGCCTGCCCCACCGTTAAAGGAGTCTCCCTGTATGGACATGATGGCTTTCGGATAGCATGAATTTGTTAAAACACAGATGGAGTTGTGAAGGGGGGAGTGAGGGTGGGTCCTGCTGGGCAAGATGGAGAGATGGTAGCAGGTTGGTGGTTTGGCACAGTGCCACCCTGGAGGAGGTGAGCTGATGAATAGTGAATGTCTGAGAGGACAGACCACACGCTGTCTAATCTGATCTTCCCTACAGATGGGCCGGTCCATTCCCCATCACTCATCACCTCGCTGCACTGGATGTCACCAGAGTGGAGCTGTATTTGATAGAGGTGAATGATGCTCCTGTAGCGCTGACCCAGTGTGTGCCCGCCTTGCCTCTCACCAAACCCCACTTGTGCTTTCACTGCTGTCACTGAGAATCCTTTACAGCAGGGCTTTATGACCAGACATCCCCCCAGAGTGAGATCTAGGTGGCCAAGAATGGCTTGTAACTATTAAAATTTAATATTCACCCACTGTTAAGCATCTCGTAAATCTCTTAAAGGGATATTTCATTCTGTATCATTTACTTACTATCATGTTTTATGATTCCGTATGAATCAGTGTTGGGAAATCTATAGCAAAATTGTCTTGTAGCTCCAAGTAAATTTACTCTTTAAACTATTGACAACATTTCTTCTAAATAATAATAATAAAATATATATATATATATATATATATATATAATAGAGCATTTACACTCACTGTCCACTTTATTTGGTTCATCTACTCAACTGCTCGTTAACGCAAATATCTAATCCGCAAATCTCATGACAGCAACTCAGTGAATTTAGACATGTAGACATATCGAGACAATTTGCTGAATTTCAAACTGAGCATCAGCATGGAGAAGAAATGTGATTTAAGTGACTGTGTTGGCTGATAGCAAGTAGAAAGGCATCAGTAACTCAAAGAAGGTCTGCCGAAGAGCATCTCTGAACGCACAACACGTGCACATGGGCAACAGCAGAAGAAGATCACACCGGTGGCTTACTGAAGATTGGAAAAACGTTGCCTGATATTATTAGTCTTGATTTCTGCTGCAACAAACATATGGGAGGGTCAGAATATGGCATACACCACATGAAAGTATGGATCTATCTTTGTATAAATCTATCTTTGCCATTTGGTTTGCAGTTCATTACTCATTCTAGGATCCAAAAAAGAGAATCCTAAAAAAGAAACCTTTCTAGTTTCGCATGTTATATGCAGCTCAAGTACGGTCCATAAATGGAAAGTGAGGCCCTCAAAACAAAATATTGAATGCAGTCTTGTCAGAAGCACACTCAAATACACAATGACTCACAGCTCATGAATATGGAGCTTTGCATTTGTGAGGTCAAACGGACTTCATTTTGAATCTGGGAAAAAAAAAGGGTTGAGAGCCATTACCATGGAAAGTCAATAGTAATTCTCTGTTGGTATTAAAATCAGACTTGTATTCAAAAACTGAAATGAATGTTTCATAATCTTTCATTTACACTGCATAAGCAAAGAAAGGGACCATTACTTTTTAGTCTAGTGCAAGTTCATGGTCAAGATTTTTTCTTTCTTTTTTTCTCTCCTTATTTGAACTCTTCTGAAAGCTGAAAGCAGGGCTTGTTATACTGGAGGTCACTTGACATTTAAACACAACGGCACACAAATGCGTACACGCATGCACAAACACAAACACACAACCAGCACTTCCCCCAAAGCGTGCCCTCGGGCTTTGATCAGCGAGAAACATTTGGAAAAGAAATGGTGATCAAACATCAAACATGAAGAGGAAGATATTTCCTTTTTAGCCAACACTAAACTATACCCTTATTTATGCTTCATATCGTTTAATTAGTACATATATTTATGTGTGTGTGTGTGTGTGTGTGTGTGCTTTAGCTTACTTACTATATATATATATATTTATATATATATATATATATATATATATATATATATATATATATATATATATATATATATATATATATATAGGATATTCTCTTGGATATCCAATACAA
Source organism: Pimephales promelas (assembly GCF_988280905.1). NCBI lineage: Eukaryota > Metazoa > Chordata > Actinopteri > Cypriniformes > Leuciscidae > Pimephales > Pimephales promelas. Next base: position 24,643,866 of record NC_142786.1, on the reverse strand, counting down.
TAGGGAAGAATCCAATACAACTTCTGTTTAACTTTGAATTTAAGAAGCAACCCATGCCATGGACCAGCATTCAAAACACAGCATGTTCAATATAGACGTTTATTTTTTATCCAAATGCACTCATGAATAATAATATTCCAAAATGGATTTCTCATCAGGACAGAAAAAAAAAAAAAGAAAAAAATCAAATGAAGCATTCAAGTGATATAGTTAGTACTGGGTGTGTCATGCTTATTTTAATGGTTGTTCTCTAATGTTTCAACATTTCCATCCACAGCTCAGCTTTTGATGCTTTTTCACTGATGTTCTTTTGCTAACATAAACCAAAAAGCACCGGCCAAGCCATCAAACTCAATGAAGCTCAATAAAGCCATGACCTTAGTGCATATTCTGACTGACATGGCTTCTGATTGGTCTATTTAAAATCATCTGTATTTATAACTCCAAAGGACAGACCAAAGAACAGTTTATTTTTATGTGAAAGGAATAACCACAAACTTCACTCTGTTTCCAATTCTCTATCTGTCAGAGGATAAATTAATAGGCCATTTAACACTTTCTCTTTGTCCACAGGTATAATTGGAGAGCCACAGAGTGGAGCGACTGCAGGGTGGACGTGCTGCTCAGCCAACAGGACCGTCGACGGAGCAACCAGACAGGGCTCTGTGGAGGCGGGGTTCAAACCAGAGAGGTCTACTGCGTTCAAGCCCCCAGCGAAACCTCGTCCAACCTCAGCTCCCTCAAGAACAAAGACGGTAACAAAACTAGCAAATTCACCCTGTTTCACTGAGGCTTTGGGCCCTATCATACACCTAGCGCAATGCGGCGCCAGATGCGACGCAATCATTTTCATGTCCTGTGCCACGTTGTTCAAATAGCAAATGCCCACTTGTGTGCCCATGGGCTGCTGGTCTGAAAACGAGGTGTGTTCAGGGGCATTGTTGGCGCATTGCTATTTTGAGGCAACTGAAATAGACTGCAATTTTTTTTTTTTAAAGAGCGCGTTAGTAATATCCGCCTACAGGCGGGTCCACATTGCGCATGCACTTTGTCCCGTAGATGGTCAGCAAGTCCGTTTCCTAGCTACAGAAGCGTTAAATTCGTTGCTTGCAAATTCGGCCATGTAAATTGCGAATCCACCATGGTGTGAGTGCAACTGGCTTTTAAAAGGAATGGGAGATGAGACTCTAATTGGTTTATTGCACCTTATGCACACCTTATGGTGCGTTCACACCAGACGTGAATAGCGCGTCAGGCATGAGTGATTCTAATGTTATGTCAATGCAAAGACGCGTAATGCTTGTAAAAAATCCTGCGCCGTGAATTAGGCGTAGAGTGCGCCGCGGTAGACGCAAATACGCCTCATTCGCTCGTCAAGTTCGTGTGATTTGTGCGAATTGAGCATCTGGCGTGTTAAGCGCGCATTATTTAGTTAGTGCTATTTGTGCATTCACGCGTTTGACACGAAAATGGTGAAACTCGCTAAACGGTTAACCTTCTAACGGGTCCTGTCGACAGAAATACAGCGACGATGATCCCCACGCCTCTGTTCTGCTCTCCAAAGCAAATACAGAGCGGCGACTCTCTCGATCAACATAAAAAAGATGCCCGCCAACGGGTTTCGATTCTGAATGGATTCAAAGTGTTCAAGCGTATAACTAGACGCGGTAGATGCGAATTTGACGCGCTATTTATGTCTGGTGTGAACGCACATTTAGACCATCGGTTCCCAACCGGGGTGTCGCAACCCACAAAGGGGCCTCAGTGAGCTCTGTGGGGGGTCGCATCATATTTTGAAAAGTTTTGAACAATGAGCATTAAATAAAAGTCCTTAACTTTTTTTTCTGTTCAAAATGTATATAATAAGCGAGTTCATCATGAATCCATCAATCCGTGTTTTTGCACTGGTTCAGAGTAGCCCAGTACCTGCGTGACTCGTCATAGACGTACACAGAGAGAAGTAGTTCCGGCTACAATGTTCTCCAAAAGACGCATTATTCTGTTAATAAACACAAGTTTATTATCACTCTCTGAAGCGCCAAAACATAAAAAAAATAAAATAAAAAAATTTGCAATTCAAATAGAGCCAATTTATAGACTTCTCCTAAACTACAAAGGGCCTACTGATGTTTTTGTTATTGTATATTCATTATTATAGACAATTATTTGTGCATAAACATATCTGGTTATAGTAAACATGCCGTTGAAAACAACATATTTTGTCATCCTTTCTGCAAGCTTACACAAGCGATAATATCATTAAATGTGAATGGGGGCGTTAAAATATTTTCTTGTGAAAAAGGGGGTCTCAGATAAAAAAAAGGTTGGGAACCACTGCCTTAGATCATTGGATCATGCGCTTGGATCATTAAAATGGGGCCCTTGAGGTATCTATTTGAAGAATACATTTTAAAATCAAAGGTATGATGGCAGACGCATCTCCACCTCGTAGACTTCATAGTTTCAGTCTGAAGTTGGTAATGTAATTGGTGTTACACAACATGTATTGATTTAAGATGATAAACATGAATGAAGTTATGTTTGGTAAATCCCCTTCCTGTTTTGGCTCCACAGTCACCACAGCCCATAAAGACTTGCGCCTGTAAGCGAGCTGTTAGACAAAGATCAGTTGATGTTTGCACTGTGGTATAACTCAAGCCAACATATAATTGGATTGCTTTTTAAAGGCTGAAATTAGATCACTGGGGGAAATTAAGGAATAAAGAAGGCAGAGCCATACAAACTAATGAGGCAGCTACTGTGGAATTTAAATGCTAATACCGTCACAGACATACACACAGGTGCAGATACACCCAAACACAGATTCTCTCTAGAGTAATATGACAGAAACAGAGAGATGCCAGCACCTCATGCCGTGCGCCAATGCTGGTGCCGGGCCCGCGCTCACTCTCGGACTGACACAGAAACTCCCCTGCCATCTGCTCTGAGAGATGAACCGCCGACCTCTCAGGGAACTTATTCAAATGTCCACAGCTGTCCTCAAGCAGGCATTGGCTGGTATGGCTTGGTCACACTACAGACAGGAAGACAAAGCACACAGAAAGCAGCTTGCTTTTTGAAATGAGTCATTTAAATATGGGCTACAACTCACAGTAGTGTATTTAACAGTTAATCCGTGATTTTAGTAAAGTTTACATGTGCAAACTTGAAAAAAAAATAAGGTCCAAGCTGTATCTACTACATTTTACATTTACATTTTTTTCATTTAGCTGACGCTTTTATGCAAAGCTACTTACAATTGCTATATATGTCAGAGGTCGCACAGCTCTGGAGCAACTAAGGGGTTAAGTGTCTTCCTCAGGGACACATTGGCATCTCACAGTGGATTCGAACTCAGCTCTCACACCAAAGGGATGTGTCTTATCCACTGCGCCATCACCACCACATATACTAAAAGATTGTGTATTACGAATGAGCAAAATAGGCATCTTATAGTCTGCGTAGTCAGTTTTTGAGGTGACACTTTACAATAAGGTCTCTTTTGTTAGGTTTCTTTTTTTTTTTACCAAAACAGCATCAAATTATATTTGATATTTGTCTTGAAATGTTTAACTTTAATTAATCTTTGCTAAACAACAGCATTATTGTGTTTAAAAAAAATCTTACTGACCCTAAACTTTAGAACAGTAGTGTATACGTATAAATCACCACATTGAAAATATTTAGTAAGAACAGAAAGTGAACCGCATTGTTACGACATGCAAAATTAGATTTTTAAATATAGATCTGATTAACCTATTCACACTTGGGGCTGTTAACTCATTTTCACACTTGAGGCTATTTGCTCATTTTTTTTTTCAGAAAGTGCTCAAGCAATTCATTAGATTGCATTAGATCTTTTGTTGTGGATCTTGGTGAATCAGGAGCTATGATTTCCAGCCCTCCTGCCTGCGAGAAGGTTTTTCCAGACAGTGATGGAATCCCATCCGTAAAGTGGCCTTTAGAGAGGCACATGGCACTGACTGCAGCTTCCTGGGGGAGGTGACAGGCCTGGTGCGCTGACGAGGAACACGGTGACAGATGGAAGAACTGTGTGAGAGAAAGAAAAGGAACAGTGCAAGAACATCTGCACTTCCTCTCACACATACACAATACCATTACACACACATAATGGTATTGTGTGGTCAGCTCTGCCTCATGCTCGTTTCTTTGTTTTACACATCACTCTATGCATCGCAAATATTGTTATATGCAATTAATTGCAATTAATTTGATTATTAATCTGCGTATCACATCATTAATTTACTTTATACATTAATTGATTGTATGGCCTACTTTATTTAATCACTTACCTGGTTTCCATTTAATCAATGAAGAATCAATCAGGCACTTTTCCCTCTGGGAGTTGCAGACAGATTTGAAAGGATTTAATTTCAAGCTCCACATGATTGGACATTTCCTAGTGATTTGCCACTGGGCCACTGGAATTGTTCACAGGTATTTATATACATTAATTCCAGACAATGAGAGCATCAGGACTGATGGTTTACTCAAGGACAGACACTCTGTGCTTTAAGCAGATTTAATCTGGTCATTCGGTTCCAGGGATCATAGCAAAATCCTGTGTAGAAATCAGACAACCATGTTTGTCTGCATTCTGGCTATTCCAGTGCCATGTGTGATGCCAGTACATAGGAACCTTTGATACTTGAGCCATGTCGCTCAACTTTACCTTCCATTTGTTTTTAAAGCAGCAACATGTACACTTTGAAATTAATCATCATGTTTATTTATTAGACTTTTTTTTTTTACCTCACAATATAACTTACTCCCCCTTAATCGATATATATATATATATATATATATATATATATATATGAAGAGTTCAGATGCAAAAGCCTCTAAATGCCATTTGAAATTTTCTTCTTTAATGATGATTTTTATCAAACTTGTATATTTAACTTCAGTAATTTCACTTAAATAACAATTAATAGGTAATTATCATTGCCATTCAAGTGAAATCACTGAACTTAAATATACAAGTTTCATAAAAATCATCATTAAAGAAGAAAATTTCAAATGGCATTTAGAGGCTTTTGCATCTGAACTCTTCATATAATTTCTGTTTATAAATTTCTTTATATTGTTTGTCTGAGGTCAACTTTTAACAGTTTTGCATATTATAATGAGTTTCAGCTCACTTCACTTTTGAGAACTTCCAATGTTGTAAAATGTTAACCGGAATGATTCGCCCATACATGTTCGACACCATTCCTGTCGAATCCAATATAGACGGCACAGCATCGGTTTTTAATCTTAATCGGTCTGCAAATCCAGTCTTGACCTGTGTCTTGTTTACAAAACAATCCTCAGTGAAATGCGAACAAACGGACAATGTTTTAAAGTTTAACCATGCAGTCCTACTGGAATCCAGAGGATTCAACGTCTTCTTCCACATCCAGGCACTGCGCAATATTTTGTAAACGGCATGTTTATTGCTGGATAGTTCGATCCGGTTTGTCATCACAAGGTCGGCCTATGTTATTTAGCTATGGGTGTGCTGCGCGAATCGGTGGGCGGGGCTAAACCGGCAGTGTTAAAGTAGACCAGGGGTCACCAAACTTTTTTCTCTGGGGGCCACATTATCGTTCCTGACTGTGATGGGGGGCCGGGCTATATAAAATAGAATTGTGTGACCAAGACCAAACTGACCACCAGCAGGCCTCATAGTAGAGATTACTAGCCTGGCACAGCCATATTTGTTTATCAATAATAGTTGTTTGCAAAAGTAGTAATCGAGTCTTCACACTTTGTTTTAATTTGAAATACCACAGATTTTCCATTTATTTATTTTCGAATACAAATAACATCAAACCTGTCAAGGTAAGAAACATCTGCCTAGTTGAGGTGAGTGGCACTGGTAAGGATGAATGAAAAATTATTAATTATAGGTAGGCCTGTTACTATTTATAATAATTGTGTACAGCACTTAATAAAGGTCAAATAAATAGGCCTATAAAATAAATAAATAAACATTGAAATTATAACAACAACATGAGTAGAACTAGTCAGCTCTTATGCCTATCCAGGTGAGCATGCTCAATAAACAACAAAATACCAAATGCAGACATGTTATTATTTTCCAAAAAGCAATTTAAAAAAATAGGCCATGACGACTTTTGGGGATTGCCGGTTCAAGTAGTGGGGGGCAGAGGGGTTGGGGGGCCAGTCAAAGGGGTGTGGCGGGCCTGATTCGGCCCGCGGGCCTTAGTTTGGTGACCCATGAAGTAGACGTTGATCTTTTCCTGCAGGGGTGGTGTTTTATCCTCTTTGATGTCATAGTTCCCCACTTTGAAAAACAAGTCGTGTGCTGAGCCTGGAGTCAGTAAACGCTTTTATTGAACTAACAAGGACGTTTTCAGTTCCGAAACAGGATATTCTTATAATATGATGACCTATTAGATGTCAAAAGCTTAAGGAAAATTTGATTTCTCAGTTCATCACCCCTTTAAGCTTAAGACAGACACATAAATAGGCTATGCATAAAAACATTCTGTGACATTAAAAAGAGGAGATGCACCTATACGTCTCTGAATACCATTCCCTCTTAACCTGTCATTTTCCATTTTCATGTTTTGTTTTGCCAGTAGTCAGTTGTGAAGAATTGGTGAAATATATTGTCCCCATGAATAAAGCATTGTTTGCGTTCCGAATTCATTTTCAATCATTTTGGGATTATGGATAAACCTAAACCCATGTAATGAATGCCAGAATGAGCTCAAAGTATGCATTTTACATATCAAAAGCCGCTTGTTGTCTTCCTCTCTCCCATCCGGCTTCCTGCTCGGCTGCTCGGGCCTGGGGAAGCTGCGCTTGATTTCCTCTCCCCGCGGGTGGCTTCAGACATTTAGAAAACAGTGGAAAGCAGCTGCTGTCGCAATCTTTATCCATTAACACATCTCAGTCACAGAGAGCAGAACACAACAACAGTGTTCATTCGCTTCGGCTCGGCCGTGACGCTCTACGGAATACAATCAATGTCGCACCCCGTCGTGGATCTTTGTGAGATATTCAACGGCTTGGCTTTCTCACAGAGGATCCATGCAGCACTGCCCTGCAGGCAGGCTTGAGTTATTGATGATGATGATGGTGATGCAAACAGACAGAGGGACTGATGGGATACCGGTGCCATAATTAGGCCGTAGAAACCCTGGGTGGGCAAACAGCAGACCATCTGGCCTCCAAGTGAGCATTGTGCCACCTGAACAAGGTCAAACTACAAGGAGAGGGTCATTAATCAGACTAGGTTAACAGGGACTGGAAGTCAGACGGGTTTTCACCCACCTCAATACCACAACAGCACAATCACATCCTAATAACAAATAGAGAGACCATAGAGACAAGTGTGTTTGTGGGAATAAGGGAACTTGCATTTGCAAGTCAATTAGACATTTTTTGCCAATAAATTTAGTCAATTTGACTGCTAATTCTTTTTTTTTTTTTTTTTTGACATGTCACTTTTGGAAGTAAATTCCACTTGCTAAATTGAGCGTTTCAAAGGATGTTCGTCCCAGTGGAACATTTCGCGAAACCTTTTTAATTTCTTTTTAAAACAAGCTTGTATAAATCATTAATGACTCCACAACTGGCCATGCAATCAATCACTTAGCTTACTCTGAAAACCTACATACACGCATGTATTAACCAAATAATTTTAGAAATGGCTCAAAGCACACTGCGAACACCTTTTGGACATGAAGCAATTTGCATGTGAATGAAGAGAATATCCGTCAAAGGGTATCGACGACGGCAGATGTGTTCATGCACTGACCTTGCAGAAAGTCACCTATGGCTGTGAGCTGCACACACACACTTACACTGAGTGCTTGTTACAGATAAAAAGAAAACAAGGACAAAAGGGGTCTTGGGAGATGTCTAGCAAAACATGTACAATTAGATGCACTTACAGTACAGTCGTGCTCAGAATTTTTCTCCAAAACACGGTGGCCACAATTAATGGTACCCCTAGATTTTTTTTTTTGAGTAAAATATCTCTGAAGTATATTTCCAATGTTTATATATTTTTAATGTTTACTTTTTTTTAGCACACCATTGTCCAGCTGTGACTTTAAATGTGAGTTCTTGTTTCGCAGGAGTTTAAACACAAAGGCCAAATTCCCTTAATCATCCTTCGAAATGAGGAAAACCAAAGAATATAGTTCTGATGTGCATTAAAAGATTGTTGAGCATCACAAAATTTAAAGTGTCTGTAAGAAAATATAGCTAAAGGATTGAAAATCTCCATTTTGACCATCAGGGCAATAATTACAAAGTTCGGTAACACTTTAGAATACGGTTCCTTCGTTAATGAATAACTACACAAGAACTAATGAGTAACACAATATTAACAATCTAGTAACTATTATTAACTAACAAGAAACTCCGATTAACGAACTAGTAAGTAATAGCGCACAGACGAAAGTGGTAGTTCACTATTAAGTAATCAATAACTACTATTTTTTTAATACTTCCCAGAGAACTACTGAAAAAGTTTATTAATAATCTAGTAACTACTAGTAACTACTATTAACTAAAAGAAACTCTTATTAACGAATTAGTAAGTAATAGCTCACAGATGAAAGTGTTACTAGATACTTCTGTGGGAATTACTAATTATTTGGATTCGTATTATAAAGTGAAGATCATTGGAACTAACTAGTAATTACTCAAGTGTTACTAAAGACATTTTCTAAAAGTATACTAAAGTTCACCAAAAATCTCAAACGTTTGCACAAATCATGACTAAATCATATAGTAACACTTGAGTAATTACTAGTTAGTTCCAATGATCTTCACTTTATAATACGGATCTAAATAATTAGTAAGTAATAGCTCATAGATTAAAGTGTTACTAGATATTTCTGTGGGAATTACTAATTATTTGGATCCGTAGTATAAAGTGAAGATCATTGGAACTAACTAGTAATTACTCAAGTGTTACTACATGATCTAGTCATGATTTGTGCAAACGTTTGAGATTTTTGGTGAACTTTAGTATACTTTTAAAAAAAAGTCTTTAGTAACACTTGAGTAATTACTAGTTAGTTCCAATGATCTTCACTTTATAATACAAATCCAAATAATTAGTAATTCCCACAGAAGTATCTAGTAACACTTTCATCAGTGAGCTATTACTTACTAATTCGTTAATAAGAATTTATTTTAGTTAATAGTAGTTACTAGATTGTTAATAAACTTTTTCAGTAGTTCTCTGGGAAGTATTAAAAAATAGTAGTTATTGATTACTTAATAGTGAACTACCACTTTCGTCTGTGCGCTATTACTTACTAGTTCGTTAAACAGAGTTTCTTGTTAGTTAACATTAGTTACTAGATTGTTAATATTGTGTTACTCATTACTTCTTGTGTAGTTATTCATTAACGAAGGAACCGTATTCTAAAGTGTTACCCAAAGTTCCAATCAACTAAAGATGTCACAAATCTGCCTGGAAAGAAGACATGTGTCTATACTGTCTTAATGGACAGTGAGGATGAACGTTTGAGTGGCTAAAGACCAGAGATGTATAGTAACGAAGTAGAACTACTTAAGTACTGTACTAAAGTACTAAAAAGCTGTATCTGTACTCTACTAGAGTATTGTTTTTTTCTCGTACTTCGACGAATTTAATACTTTTACTTCAATATTTTTTTCATGTTCTGCTAGTTACTCGTTACAATTGTAAAAATTGTACGAATCATTCGTTGCAAGTTGGCTTTCATACTGCCTTAATAACACGCCAGTTTTATAGGGTAATGGTATTAATTGACATACACTGACAACTAACGCAGGGGTTGTCCTGCAATGACATTTTTTTGGCGGCCGCCAAAGCAAATTTGTATCCCGCCAAAGCGCCTTATTTGTTTGCTAGTTCAAACTTTTGACTGCTTTCTTTAATAATTACATGACACAAGACTTGTACTTAACTAGTGAATTTTAAAATAAACTACTTGCAATAGTTAAGTACAAAAATGTTGATTACTTTAGTACTTCTACTTAAGTGTGGTGCTTAAAGAGCACTTCAACTTCTACTCAACTTGAGAACTTGTACTTTTACTCAAGTCCGGGTTTCTAGTACTTTATACATCTCTGGATCACAGATCACAGATGGAGAATTGCAGAGATTTGTTGAGAGTCTTGGGGTCAGAAAAGCCTATAAAAAAATCAAACAACCCCTACTGTACATTACCACATGTTGTTTGGGAGGGTTTCAAGAAAAATCCTCCATTACCATCCCAGTTCCCTGACTGAACCCTATAAAAAAATGAGTAGGGTGAACTGAAGAGAAACTGAAGAGAATTGGGTCAGATTCTGTATGGAGGAATAGTCTCTGATGTCTTGTCAGGTGTCTAGTGGTTTTCCAAAGTTACTAGCCACTTAGTACTTTGTGTTACTGACTGTGTTTACGTGAATACTCGCCAATACCGGCATTTTGACATTATTCTGTGTGTATTTGACTAAGAGCAATAAGTAGCAAAAAAAAAAAAAAAAAAAAGGGGGAGTTGGAAGTGTTTCAGATATTTCAGAATATATATATATATATATATATATATATATATATATATATATGTGTGTGTGTGTGTGTGTATGTATTTTTTTTTACATTTTTTTTTTTTATCTCAGATGTCTTTTTAAATGATTACAACTGAAAATAGGAGTGACTGTGTTTTCCGCCACTGCTTAAATGGGGTGTTGATGTCAAGCCGTTGAAATAATATACTTGTGTGTATATTCTTCTCACACATGAGGTACATCTACTGTATTTTTGTACGGACTCTCTATAATGTGTGTCTATGTGTCTCTTCAGCCTCGCGGCCAGTAAACAGTGACCTGTGTTTGGGCGTTTCTCCTGACACCACCCAGCTCTGCCAAATTCCCTGTCCTGTGGAGTGTGAGGTGTCCTCCTGGAGCGCATGGGGGCCCTGCACCTTTGAAAACTGCCAGGATCAGTCCACAAAGAAAGGTGAGCACAATCTTAGTTTGAACTATTGGACCACTTCATCTTTTTACAGTTTTGTATGGGTAGCAGTCATTTCACCCATCTCACTAAAACAGAACAGCTCAATAAAACGTCCTCTTTCATTGTAAATCACATGAATTGTGTATGGGAACCCTTTCAACATATAACTCACCTCTCACCTCTATCTGCGCCATCAGCATCCGGGCCATAAACTTATCACCGCCCTACTGGGGCAGAAGATTCATTGTCTCTGAGCTTTATGAACCAGGAGCATTGTAGAGGGAACGGCAAACAAAAGGAACCCACGAAAAAAAGAAAGCGTGTCATGAAAAAGAGAGAAACAAATCAAGGGTTAGATCTCTTCAAAGAGACTAACACAAGCTTCAATGGTCTTTAGAAAGAACCACATTTGCTAGATTCGTAGGATGGCGGTTTACCGAATGCTGCTGACAGTTACTGGTGTAGCAAAGGTGCTGGCATGCTGGCTGCTTTTCTCGTTAATTATGGCTGGGACAGCGACCCGTGCCATGACTAATGCATATTGACTCTTCCCTAATGAAGCGGCTCAAAAGGATAGGATGGGAGGAAATTCTCCACCATGCATCTTAATGATGAATTCTCTGAATCTGTGTTCCACTCACTCTTTTCAAATGCCCACAGTTCATACTTCATCCAATGTAGTGTAATGGCAGGCTTTTTGCACACACTTTTATTTGATTAAGGCACAGAATATACATGTATGTGTGTTTGTGGTTGTATATATTATTTATCAAACATTATAACAATCTTGGTAACACTTTACTTGAAGGGATGTGTATAAGACTGACATAACATATGTCTTTAATATGATGGTTTATGCATGTTTATGACAACTGTCATAAAGTGTCTTTCGCTCAATAATGACATTTTGAATGCAAATATGACATTGTTTAAGATCTCTTTGTTATGACTTCTTGACATAAACCATAACATCATAACCTGTCAGTGTTTTTCTCATGACAACTTGATAAAATTAAAGTCAAACTGTCATGTGGTTGGCTTGTCATGAGGCCATTATAACTGTCATGAATACTTTTCGTGACCTCAACTACAGTGGTACTAATTGAATTTGTCATTAAAAAATTATAATGGCTTCATGACAGCCAATGTCAAAACCAACCACCTGATAGTTTAATGTAATGTTGTTAACCAATATAGCTAAGTGGTTTCTTAAGTTTGATAATGTTATGATAATGTCATAGTTGTCATGACAAAGACACTGACAGGTTATGATGTATTGGTTTATGTCAAGGTGTCATAACAAAGACATCTCAAACAATTTCATATCTGCATTAAAAATGTCATAACTGAGCGAATGACAATTAATAACACGTGTCATATCATGATTATGAAGGTGTCATGTTAGTCTTATGCACACCCCTTCAAGCAAAGTGTTACCACAATCTTTTATTTTTACAATAGAGATTACATTTCATCTATACATATTTAGTTTTAATATCACTTGTTTAATACAGAAATAGGGTTTAATTCAAGTTTAATATCACTGTTTTCTGTTTGCTTCTCTACAAAATAAAGTATACTGATATAGACCATTTTGCAAGATGTAAACAACACTGGTGCAGAAGCACTTCCTGTTTCAGTTTTTTAACACTACATAAAAGCTGGGATAAAATACAACCAACAGAACATATAAAACTGAATCAAAAAGTTAAACAAACATCTTTAAGATGTTTTCTTTACATGTGAAATAAAGAGAACAGTTACAAACTGAAACAGGAAGTGTTTCTGGACCAGTGTTGTTTACATCTTGCAAAATGGTCTATAGTCAAATCACATTTTTGAATTAAATTTGAACCAAATTCTTTGATATGATGTCGCACAACAACCAAATCCAATGCTGTCTTCCCTTTTACAAAGTGCTGAATGTTGATTGATGCTATTATAACTGGGACTGTTCTTTTTTAATATACTGTAGCTGTGATCTTTGTTTTAGCCTGAACAAGTTGCTAAATAAGCCTGATGGGCGATAGAGTTTGAATTACCTGTGACATCTCAACCTAAAGCCCCAAATAATATGTCAGTGTACATATTAGACGTGATGATGACCCATGCTATTTATTATTTTTTTTTTTTGGCTGTGCCTTTTGTCTTGTTTTGATTGCCAGGGGCTCATATGAAACTCAGTATCCTGCTTTTGTCTGATAAAGAGACAGAGGCAGCATACGCCATCAGACACCTCTGGGCTGACTGACAGAATGTGATACAATCCTCTTACACATCATCAATGAGCTCTACACTGACCTTCTGATTAAATAAAGCCAGAAGGAGAGAGCGGGACAGAAGTAATCAGAGAAAGGGACGACACTGGCATCTCCAGCTTTCTCCTAACGGCCCCCTCTCCCATATTACCTTATCGGCCCCAGACAGCAATGTGGATTAAATCATAGGCCAACAGAGAGGGGAGGGTGATGGCATGGGACATGTAGGTGACCTTGTGCTGGTCATGAGTCCAGTACCCCCCCCCCCCCCACCCCTTTTTTTATTTCTCTGGAGCCGTTTCCCTGCCCTTGAATTGGGAATAGCCCTGGCGTCGAAGCTTCTTCTGTATTAATGGATTGCTGAATGCATTAGTCCCCTTGGTGAAAAGCAATCATATTGACGGGAAGAATAATAATATTCATTATGATAAGCTGCTCCAGTAATTTATGTCATCTTGCGCACTTAATGGGCCGATATAAAATATTGGGTAATAATATGTAATATTAGGGTGATTGTGCAATAACACACTGTGACCGTTAAGAGGGATAACACAAGGGGTTGCACCAACTAGTTGATTAGTTGGGTTGGTGTCGATTAGCAGTGAAAATCAAGAGGAAATTTGCAACCACAAATTAAAACCCAGTGTATATTATTTAATTTAATTTTCCATAAAGATTGTTATCAAAAAAAATATATTATACAGTATATACAGTATATACTACACTCTAAAAAATGTTGGGTTGTTTTAACCCATCTTTGGGTCAAATATGGACAAACTCTATTGGGTTAAATGTTTAAACTACATGTCCATATTTGACCCAAATTTGGGTTAAAACAACCCGCCAATTTTTTAGAGTGTACCATTCAAAAATTTGACAAATTTCACAAGGGCTGCATTTATTTGATTTAAACATGCAGTAAAAACAGTGATATTGTAAAACATTATTATTATTATTTATTTATTTATTTTTTTGTCATTTATTCATGTGATGCAAAGCTTATTACTTCAGTCGTCGGTGTCTCATGATCCTCTAGAAATCATTCTAATATGCTGATTTGATGTTCAAGAAACTTATTATCAATGTTGAAAACAGTGTTCTGCTTCTATTTTTGTAAACCATAATTCGTCAGGATTCTTTGATGAATCGAAAGTTCAAAACACCATAAATCCAAATAGAATACTTTTGTAATAATGCCTTCACAGCCACTTTCATACAATTTAATGCGCCCTCTCTGAATTTTTTTTTTTATTTTTTTATCTGACACCACATTTTTGAATGGTCATGTATAAATTGTTCTGTATAATATTGTCTTTTATAATTTGCAAGAAATTCAACAAACTGTATATTATGAGTCATTTGAATTGATAAACATCTTAATTACTGACACTCTTCACTAAATCGTGTCAATTCAACTTTTTCAAGAATGACTTTGAGTCTCATCTGTGTTGTTCAACAGGCTTCAAACTGAGGAAAAGGAGAATCATAAATGAGCCCACAGGTGGAACAGGGAATTGCCCCCACCTGACTGAGGCGATTCCCTGTGAGGAACCCAGCTGCTACGATTGGCTGCTGGTGAAGCTGGAGGAGTGTGTGCCTGACAATGACAAAGAATGCGGACCGGGAACCCAGAACCCACAAGTACAGTGTGTCAACAGTGACGGTAAGTGATATGCACACCTTCATGGTACTGATTCCATCCTTCATAATTATTCAAGCTAATTAAAAATCTTTGCCTGAATAGATTTTCTATTTAAGGGTCATGTCCAGACGTGCACTGTGTTGAATGCAGTAACAATCCCAGATTGTTTTGTTCTCGTACAGCTGGGTCCAGTCTTGAACTCTTTCCATAGGGCTTATGTTCTGGACTCATGCCCAATGCCGTAATTGCTATTTTTGCACAGGCGGCTGGGTGGACTTCTCTATTGTTAGAGTGGCCAGAGGGGAAATCCAGAGCAATCAGAAGTGGCACTGCTGCCTTTTAGTCTTCTAAACACAAAGCCACATGTGCCGGAGGGTGGGGGGAAGGCATGAAACTACCCAATAGCTTTTGGATGTTACTGGCTTGACTGCGTAAAAAGAAGCTAGGGAAACCAACACCAACACCATCTGTGAGATCAGAGAAAAATACAGTTTACCTGAGGGACAAGCACATGCCTGGATCTGTGACCAATAGCTGACACTGATGCCTCAATATACTGAAAGAGAGGACACCGGGGATGGTTGTAAAACGTTTTCGCTTTAACATCTGTTTTTTGGCTGCCCCAATAATACTATTTTAAAGGTTCATACATGCATCCAAAGTCAAAAAACACTTTCATTTTGTGATAATATACAATGCAGCATCACATCTTTTCTCAAAGTGTCTGAAACACTTCAATAACAAATTTAGTCTCTTTTAACCCCTCCTTGCTGTGAGCATGCTCTGCTCTGATTGGTCATGTAGGAAGTGAGACTGGAATTAGTGACATTATATTTCAGCAGTTCAGAATCAGTTCATTATTTTAGGATAACATGACTGTATTTGGTGTGCACTTTAATCTTTAACATTGTGCAGACTTTTTACTTTCACAAACACTATTTTACATTTAAATTAAACAAAACTAGACAGTAAAAACATTGATAATGTTACGAAAGATTTCTAAAACAAATAAATGCTGTTCTTTTTTAAACTTTCTATTCAAGAACCCTGAACAAAATGTAACACAGTTTCCACAAAACATTGATAATGATAATAAATGTTTCTGGATCAGCAAATTAGCATATTAGAATGATTTATGAAGATTTGTTTTTAAAACAAGTAAAAATCGTACCGACCCTAGACCTTGGAATGGTAACATACCAGGCTTGTGCACAATTCAGAATTTCAGAATTGGCCTCCATTCAATTCATGAATTGGAATTTGAATTGAATTGACTCCGCCCCACAGGAAGTTGAATTTTAATGACATGAAGTGGATTCATGGCAGTTCAAAGAAATTCCACACAGTCACACAACAAAAAGAATGTGTTGAATTTCTAATACATTCAGTGTCAGAAGGGTTACTTTGGAAATGTAATTGCTTAGTTATATAAGTTACCCTTATAAATGTCTTTTGGATTACTTTATTTGGATTACTTCAATGTAAAGCAATCTCCTTTTTATTTGATTAGTAACTAATTGAATTACACATTTTACCTCAGTAATACATCTTAAATACAATTAGGCCTACACTCATTTTGTAATTGAATAACATAATTTCATTACACGTAACTACACTGTAAAAAAAATATTGTTGGTTTAACTTTAAAAAAAAATGATGTAACCTGGTTGCCTCAAAATTTTAAGTTCATTGAAATCGAAAAATTGATTTAATACAATTTTTATTACATTTCAGTATTTTAATTCAGTATTGTTATAGAATTACATTTCAAATTGTAATTCTAGATTCTGTTTTTGACATCAATTGAAATTTAATTCAAATTCAAGAATTGAATTGGAATTCAGGAGTCATTCTCAATTCAATTCTCAATTGTGCACAAGCCTGTAGCATAAACAAGCAAACAGCACAAATAACCTACATTTTCTTAAGGTTGGCTTGAGTTATTACATTGTTTGAGAAGCTTTTATCCAAATCCACTTATATATCTAATTATCTAGAGCTGGAAAACCACTCATCTGTCTTGGTTTTGATCTGTGTTATTTATAGAGCCTAGAACTTCATATATATTTGAGCAGTGAAATGACCCAGCCATGTTGTACTAACAATTTCTTTTTAATGGGATTTTATGGATGAACACTTCTCTCGGGTTGATGAGGGAGCAAAATTCAGTGCCGCAAACCTGATTCATCCGATCTAATTCATTTCATATAATATGACTAGAGCGTAGCTGAGTGAATATTTTAAGGAACGAAGTGGAAAGCCTGTTTCCAACATGTGAAAGTAAAATTGGTTCATTCAGTGAGCTTATCAAAAATAATTAAACTTACATTACTGTGGATATGAGGGACGAGTAGAATATTCACTTTTTAAAATATAACCGGCAACTCTGTGGCTTCTTATTGATAATGTCTTGTCTGGAGGTGCGACACGACTCGGATTGCGTTAATGAATCAATTATGAGCGCGCACTGTAATTGTATTTTACTTCCTCGCATTTCGCTCCTTGTTCCAGTAAATTTCAGTGCATGGACATGGCAATTACTGCGACATTCCAGAACCTCAGCATTCACGTCGCTAATGAGGACTCGGGGGAGAGAGAAAGAGAGAGAGAGGCGGTGTGTGTGTATGTGTGTGTGTAACTCAATCAGTTTTGCAAGGCTCATAATCAAGCATCCCATTCACACCAACTGAAGGTGTCATACTGTCTGTGCATCAGCTGTCACCACGGCGACGACTGCCACCCCCCTCCCCCCGGGCCCTTATACGAACATCATCTCCTAGACAGTTCCTGAGACCTTCCTTACCCTTCCATGTGAAACTACTGTACTTTATTCAGTATATCGGTCTGATTCTATAGCTGTAGCTGCCACCGTTCATTTAATTTTTTTTTTTTTTTATAAAGCACAAATAAGAAAGTTGACCACTGTGCTGTACAAATGAAGAAGTGTAAAACAAATCACACACAATACAGTAATAACAGACAATAAAACACCAGTTTAGGGTTAACCAAAGTCTTGTTGACTTTTTCACATTTACAGATATGATGGTACCAGATGAGCCAAAGTTAAATTCAATTTAGAGACAATAATATCAGAGTACTCTGTCTTTATCTACGAACCCCTGTTAAAAACCTGGCTGTGGCATTTTGGACCATCTGAAGCCTTTACATGGAGGATTGGGGTAATCCAATATAGAGTGAATTATAATAGTCCAAACGAGACAAAACAAAAGCATGTGTGACAGTTTTAAGATCGTTAAAAGATAGAAAAGTTTAAACTTTGGACAGAAGTTGGATGGAAAAAACAAGACTTTACTGCTGAATTTATATGTTGGTCAAACTTGAGAGATTAATCAAAAAAACTCCCAGATTTGTCACAGTGGGTTTGATATAAGAGTTTAAATAATCGTAATCAGTATTCAGTTTTGGTTTTCCCACAGAGGGGCCAAAAACAATTGCTTCAGTCTTACTCTCATTTAAGTACATGAAATTCAAGGACATTCATGATCGTACATCAGTTAAACAGGCAAGCAGAGTTTCAAAGGGAGATAGATTTGGTTGTCATCTGCATAATAATGAAAAGATAATCCAAACACTTCCTAAACATTGAGCCGTGTGGTAGCATGTATAGTGAAAATAAAATGGGAGCCAGAATAGACCCTTGAGGAACACCACAGGTAACTCGTGCTACAGATGACACAGCGCAACCAAAACCCACTGAAAATGTTCTTTCTTCGATGATTCATTTATTAACTGAAGAAACTGATCACCCTGTATTAACCCTAAAATGCAATTTTATCCTCTTAAATATACTGTATATGTGGGTCAAAGTGGTCTGGCAATGTTTAAATATGATGCAAAGCACTGCTGTTTTTTTTTCCATTGATATGGTAATTTAATGATTTGGGCTGCCGTTTGTGGGTTAGGTTTTGTCTGGGGACCTAAATGCCTTAATTAACATACTAAATGTGCCATTCCAAACCCGTATGACTTTCTTTCTGTAAATGGAAATTTTTTTAAAGATGTTTTTACTGTACAAAACAACACCGGACCCCATTGACTTTCATTATATGGTTAAAAAGAAATCTGAATATCTTCTGTTTCACAAAATAAGGAAAGTCATATATTTTTGGAATAACATAAGGCTGGAAAAATTATTTGAATTATTTAAATATATAAAATATTTAGGAAAAAAAAAAAATATATATATATATACATATTATTATTATTTTTTTTAAGTTTTGAGTGCAACAGTCTGGTTCCGGAAGTAAAAACTTTATTAAATTTGTCCATGGGATTTTTTTTTTTTTTTTTTTTTTTTTTTTAAGATAACTTATAAACCCTAAATATGACCTTAAGGGGATAATCAACGTTATTTGCTGCTGTTAAAAGCGCAGCCCACATTATTTCAACTTAGTTTTATAAAAGTTGTGTTTAACAGTGGAATTTGTGGTGAAAAACAACATTACCCATGATGCTGTTCAGCATCAAAATTCTAAATTCCACCAATCAGAGAGTCGAAACAAGCAAAACATGCAATATATATAAAAAAAAAAAAAAAATGAAAAAATTCTTCGGGAACCACTGCCGCTGAAAAACTGGGCGGACAATGTCTTTAATATCGCCTATTCTCTGCAATTACTGTACATTTATAACAATAAATGACCAAAATATACAATGTAAGAGTTTTAATGTACTGTACATTTTAGACAAATATGAAAACTGTTAGATCACATGATCTGTAAAATCAGAAAGTATCCATTTTCATCCAGCTATATCCTTGCAAATCCTTGCACCCTACTGAATTAATAGTATTTGAATGCACTATAGATAGTGCAGAATCCAAAAACTGAAAGAAACAATGGCCATTACTCGGTTCCTCCCTAGCCACAGGCTTGCTGCAACACACGTTGACCCATTTAAGTCCAGATACCTTGCTCTAGTGAGGAGTAATATGATTTGTTCAAGGTCACCTCTTTCTTTGTCCTGCCTCGCAGACGGCTAGATGGTGAATATGTTGTTCTGGCACAGGCGCTTGTATAAATGAAATTAACTCTGTTAGTCCCTCTGAGTCATTCTGCATTTAGCTGAACTCCCTCTCTCCCTCATTAACTTTGAGTCGAGAAGCGTGCAGCCTCATCACAATGTGACAGCGCTCAATAGACGAATTGTCAGATGCTGTCTGGTTCTTTTCCATCAGGGGACAGTCAGACGCAGGTGAGGTTTAACACATCTGAGATGTACAGCTGATATTAGGTTTCCCTCAGCATGTACTCATTGAGTTATTCATGAGGGCAGTTGATTTGTTTTTCTCAAGTCTGAAAGATTTGTGAGGAGTGCCTTATGTGCAAGTTTATTTTTTATTATTATTATTTTTTATTTTTTTTTGTGACCAGCTAATGATCAGCTTAGACTGGTTTGTTTGTTCCAAAACTCTGCTTTCAAATTAAGTTATTTAATGCCCTATAAATATGTGGTTATACAGTATTTATTTATTCTTTTCTTTTTTTTTAACTTTTATTGTATTAAGATCTACTTTGTCTTGTTTTTTAAATTAAACCTCTAAAAAGCGAATGAATGTCGTTAATGGACTGTAATGATTTCTTTCCTGGTGTGAAATGCTTCCTCTTGGTTGTGTATCAATGCCAGCAGTGTGAGGAAGTGTAACTCTTTCCCACCCCCAGTCTCAACGCTCACTCCTCATTGTTCCCTAGTGCCTCCCCTCTTCTCTCAATTATTGATTCCTGTTGTCTGGTGCTGATGAGAATAGATCTGTTGTGTCCCATGGGGTCATACAGTGTCATCTGACTCAGTGGGTTTTCTGTCACTTTGGGCTCTTTTTCAGGGGTGGGGGTTCACTGATCGATTTAGGGGCTGGTGTACGATCCACAGAGGGGTTGGTCTTTCAGACGACCTCTATGATCAAATTATGTTTTCGCTTAGTTTTTTTTTTTTTTTTTAGTTTGGTTTACTTTGTTGTTTTGTTTCGATTGTTTTCATTTGATTGTTTTCTTTGATTATTGTTATTACAAATTATCAATTGATTTGTTTTTTGTTTGGTTTTTGTTTGGTTGTGCTTTTTTATGTGCTTTTTTGTTAGCTTTGTGTTTGTATTTGTTTTTTTTTCTGATTTGGTTTGATTTTGATTTTGTTTTGTTTTACTTTGTTTCACTTCGTTTCTTTATTGTTTTGGTGGGTTTTTTTTGTTTTGTTTCTTTAATTAATTAAACAAATCTCAATCATCAGGTACACATACACTCTAAAAAATTGGCTATTGGGTCAAATATGGTTTGTTGGGTTATTGTGTGTTATTGGGTCAAAGTTGGGTCAAATATGGACAAAATAATATTGGGTTAAAAATGTCATTAAAAAATGTACAGTTGAAAGTGAAAGTTGAAGTTGGGTTAGAATTTTAAATTACATTTTTAACCCAACATTTGGGGTTTGTCCATATTTTTCCCAATTTTGGGTTAAAACATCCCAGCATTGTTTAGAGTGAATGTAATTCTTTATGTGGTTATATATGCACAGTGACATGTGTATTAAAGTTAACACAATTTAACACAGCATCAGATGTGTGAAGTTTCCCTTTATGAAACTGTTACACCTGTACACCCAACATTTGTCACACTTTGCTCTATCATTATGGTTTCTAATTTGTTACAGGTTGACCTGTCATAATCATTTGGTTACATACCAGCTTACACATAATGTTTGCTATAGTCCATTGGGATCCTTTTTTTTAGGATATGTAATTATAACATGCCCCGTGTTTTGCTGTTTCCAGGTGAATACGTGGATCGGCAGCTGTGCCGGGATGCCATCCTTCCCATGCCTGTCCTGTGTGAGGTGTCCTGTCCAAAAGACTGTGTGCTCAGTCCTTGGACTTCCTGGTCTCTGTGTTCCAACACCTGCTCAGGGAAGAACACCGAGGGCAAGCAGACCAGGGCACGCTCCATCCTGGCCTACGACTCAGGGGACGGTAGGGTTTTTACCATTATCAAACCACTTATATCCCGTTTCCACGAAAAATAGATTCTTGTGTAAGAGCTGGTGACAGGAGATTTGTGACTGTCTCTTAGAACTATATTTCCACTGAGCCGAATAATGATGTACCTTAGTATGTTACTATGCACATTGCAGTTATTGTCTATGAGACTTATGAGTGTAAAAGCATACGCTCTATATCTATATCTATATCATAGGCTTCTTTTGATGCAATAGTTCAAATGAATAAAGTTATTATTATATTAATCAGTTTGAACATTGGGAATAAGATGTTACGGTTAAAATATATGGTCAGTAATATATGAAGAGTTCAGATGCAAAAGCCTCTAAGTGCCATTTGAAATTTTCTTGTAAAATGATCATTTTTATCAAGCTTGTATATTTAAGTTCAGTAATTTCACTTAAATGGCAATGAAGATTACCTATTAATTGTCATTTAAGTGAAATTACTGAACTTAAATATACAAGCTTGATAAAAATGGTCATTTTAGAAGAAAATTTCAAATGGCATTTAGAGGCTTTTGCATCTGAACTCTTCATATTTTAAGAAAAGTTTATTGTGCTCAACAAGGCTGCATTTTTTGTTAAAAAAATACAGCAATATTCTAAAGTATGCTTACTATTTAAATTACTACATTTAAAACTACATTTAAAATCTGATTTATTCCTGTGTTGGCATAGCTGAATTTTCAACATCATTACTCCAGTCTTCAGTGTCACATAATCCATCAGAAATCATTATAATAGGCTGGTTTGCTGATCAAATACATTTATTACTGTTATCGGTGAAAAACAGTTGTGCTGAGTAATATTTTTATGGAAACTGTGATATTTGTTTTGATTATTTGATGAATATATATATTTGCAATTATTATAAGGTAAGTATTTACTTTTGGTAAATTTAATGTATCCTTAATTTCTAAAAAAAAAAAAAAAAGATGAATTTTTGGCATCTTTATGTCAAACCAAACTTCTTTTGGTGCAACATTGAGAAGTTTTCAAATGCATAAGCGTGGATTCACATATGATGCTTGTAAATAATATTTTATTTTAGAACCAGAGAATTTGACTGAAAACATATGTGACATTTGTATTCATCAATTTTTGACAGTAAGTCACAGGGGCTGTAGTGGAGGTGATTTTTCTGACCTCCATCTTCAAAATTTCCTATTTTACCATAAAGCATTGATGCTCTACGTGAAACATTAGCTTTTTTTTTCCCTCAGAGCATCCGGCTGAAAAAGAGTTTAACATTATGGCCCTTTCTATGATTAATATTTGAATGAAGTATTGGATCTTTTATAAGAGGTGCAAAACTAGATTGTTTTGCTAAGGTGTCTCCAAAGATTTCTGTCGTAATTTTCTACGGTTGTGGATTTGTATTCATGCAGATGTTCAAAGTAGACATGAGCAGATTATGAATATCTTACCGCATACCGGTATCTTACCTCTTATGTTAGTTTAACATTATTCCATGTGAGCGGGCTAAAATCTCCGCCCATAACAAGGTAATAAGGGTCTCTGAGTGTTAAGTGATTCAAACCTCAGGTGAGCTCAGGCTGTAAGTGTGTATCTGATGTGTAATAGACTGATGGATAAGTGGTTGCTTTGGGATAAAATCTCCTCCTTCCCTCTACCACTCACCAGCCAGAAATCCATTTCCACAAATATGTAGCTTGAGGGAACAGGACTTGCACTCCTAACTTAGAGCAAATCGGCTTGGTTTGCAAATCTGTGGAGTGGCACTGCTTTGTATATTATAGTTTTAGCACAAATATATGACCACATATGCGCAATGTCGCGTTCTGCCCTGTGGCGAATTGTGCTACTTTCTGTGGTACTCTATTAGCCTTTAAACGATGCAGGAGACGGTGCATCGAATTGATGACAAGCATCTGAGAAAGCAGATGTGTGCTGACAGTAGCATAAAGTTTAGTAGATCCTGTTCTGCTTGCCATCTGCCTCTGTGAGATGATGACGAGAATATGGTCATTTCGCTGTCCATGTTGTGTGTGAAGAATGAACAGGAGGAACACCTACTTAAACATGCTTGAGCTTCTGTTTACCACACTGGTGTGTGAGTTGATGTATGTTTATATGTGAATAAAAGCCTCAATTAAATCTGTTCATCATATAAACTCACCTATAGGATTATTAGAAACACCTGTTCAAATTCCCATTAATGGAATTATCTAATCAACCAATCACATGGCACTTGCTTCAATGCATTTAGGGGTGTGGTCCTGGTCAAGACAATCTAATGAACTCCAAATTGAATGTCAGAATGGGAAAGAAAGGGGATTTAAGCAATATTGAGCGTGGCATGGTTGTTGGTGCCAGACAGGCCGGTCTGACTATTTCAAATTCTGCTCAGTTACTGGGATTTTCACACATAACCATGTAGGGTTTACAAAGAGTGGTGTGAAAAGGGAAAAACATCAAGTATGTGGCAGTCCTGGGAGAAAATGCCTTGTTGATGCTAGAGGTCAGAGGAGAATGGGCTGACTGATTCAAGCTGATAGAAGAGCAATTTGAAATAACCACTTGTTACAACCGAGGTACAGTATGCAGCAAAGCATTTGTGAAGCCACAACACGCACAACCTTGAGGCAGATGGGCTACAACCGCAGAAGACCCCACTTTGTACCACTCATTTCCACTACAAATAGGAAAAAAAGAGGCTACGAGTTGCAAGAGTTTACCAAAATTGGACAGTTGAAGACTGGAAAAATGTTGCCTGGTCTGATGAGTCTCGGTTTCTGTTGAGACATGCAGGTGGTAGAGTCCGAATTTGGTGTAAACAGAATGAGAACATGGATCCATTATGCCTTGTTACCACTGTGCAGGCTGGTGGTGGTGTAATGGTGTGGTGGATGTTTTCTTGGCACACTTTAGGCCCCTTAGTGCCTTTTGGGCATAGTTTAAATGCCACGGTCTTCCTGAGCATTGTTTATGACCATGTCCACCCCTTTATAGCCACCATGTACCCATCCTCTGATGGCTACTTCCAGCAGGATAATGCACCACGTCACAAAGCTTGAATCATTTCAAATTGGTTTATTGAACTTGACAATGAGTTCACTGTACTAAAATGGCCCCCACAGTCACCAGATCTCAACCCAATAGACATCTTTGGGATGTGGTGAAACGAGAACTTCGTGCCCTGGATGTGCATCCCACAAATCTCCATCAACTTCAAGATGCTATCCTATCAATATGGGCCAACATTTCTAAAGAATGCTTTCAGCACCTTGTTGAATCAATGCCACGTAGAATTAAGGCAGTTCTGAAAGCGAAAGGGGGTCAAACACAGTATTAGTGTGGTGTTCCTAATAATCATTTAGGTGAGTGTAAAGCGACATTTGAACTAATTTAAATGGATTAGTTTTACAATCTCTTTATGAACTTTTTGAAGCGTCAATGTAGTAGTTGCATAGCTGTCAATGGAGGGACAGAAAGCTTTCAGATTTTATCCAAAAAGATCTTAATTTGTGTTTCTGAAGATGAACGAAATCTTACCGGTTTGGAACGACCTGCGGGTTAGTAATTAATGACAGAATACATTTTTTGGGGGGGTGAACCATCCTTATTCACTATTAATTTGATTCATATTATTTTAATTTAAAATTATAGTTAATATAATTAAAGTAAATGTAATATGTTTGATGTAAAATTCACAAATTTACAAAATTTGATATTTAAATTTGCAATCTTTTGAATGGTATATACATCTAATATGGAAAATATTTAAGATATGGCATGGTTAGATCCATTTTTTGTTCTTCATCTGACTGTAAAAATTAGAACATTGTTTTTTAATGTGTTAAATTATTTGTAAACAATTTGTCAGTTATAACTTGCAACCATAATGGTTGCAACCAGTTGAGGTTGTACATATTTTGGTTGTACATAACTTGCAGTTACATCATTCAGTTTCCAAGTTCAGTGGCGACACTATGTGTCTGTTAGGAGAGCGGGTTACAGATCACAGACTGAGCAGTAGCACTGTTTCAGTTTCCAGTCCCTGACCCTTGTTCAGTGTCCTGGAAAAGTTCTCTCACCACTGACAGCCTAGTGTATATCAAAAGGATACAATTTTAATGGAACTTTAAAATATTTATGATTATGCATTTTAATGCATGGTTACATGTAACACATATTTGCTCTTTCTAAGTGAAGGGTTTGATTATTTCAAATGCACCACTTCTTTAGGATTTCATGTAGGCTTCACTGCGTCCTACATCAAATGAAGATTAACACGGAATGAAATGTGGATTGCTGGAACTGCAATGTGTACTGCTGCTCTTAATGGTGCAGAGATGGACCAAGAACATGCAATCACTCAGAGCTGTGCAGAGACTCACTTTTGTAATTGTACAAAGGATTAGTCTTCATCTGAGTCACAGGTCAATAAACAACCCGAGGGAGTGTTAATCCACATTTGAAACAATGCGATTCTAGTGCAGCTTTTTGAAGCTCTGCTAATGCACTGCCCTGGCATGCCCTGAACCACTAGAAGATGCTTTGGAAGTCAAATAACCCTCATTTGTTTTAACTCGGAAGAGTTTTTTTTTCTCTATACACTTGCTCACGGCAAGTTTTTTCTAATGGTTCTCACATGTCTAATGAAGTGTGTGATAATAGTCGATAACCTTTTTATAAACGAGCGGCTGAAAGACTGTGTTCTGTGTTGTTACAAAGGATGAGTCAATTATTCATTATTTTTGGTGCTGTTAAATAGGGAGCACTGCTTGATAAATGGTTTGTCCATTTTTCTCATTCACTGGTTTACCATTTTCCCATTGATCGTTGTGCGGTTGTTAATACACACCACTGAGGTAATGGCTGACCACTCCATAGGGATTCTGGTGCTTTGCGTGACTTAAGCTTGTAAAGAACACCATGCAATGCCTGGTAAATACATTCTCATCCTGACAGAAATGGTTGTGGTAGCATCACACGTTGGGCCCTATTATACTGTACCCAATGCAGCGCCAGGCACGACACAAGTATTTTTTGCTAGTTTCAGCCCGACTCCGTTATCATTTTCACGTCTTACGCCACGTTGTTTAAATAGCAAATGCATTTGCGCCCATTTGTGCGCCCATGGGGTGCTGGTCTGAGAACGAGGTGTGTTCAGACGCTTTGTTGGCGCATTGATATTTTGAGGCAACTGAAATAGACTGTGCCATTGAAACCTGGTCTAAAGTCAATGGCTCAATATTATTGTTTTTTTTTATTTTTTTTATTTAAAGAGTGTGTTAGTAATGCACGCAAATAGACGGGTCCACAATGCACGCACACTTTGTCCTGTAGATGGTCTGCTCGTGGGCTTAACCATGGCCGTGGGAACTAGGGGTGCTGAGGGTGCTGCACTTCATTGAAATTTAAGATGACGTGACTTTAAATAACTTTTTGTTTTTCAGCATGTTTTTTTAAGAACACCTTCTACCTTTATAAAACTACTCTAACGATTATTTCATTTTTATATGTTGTGGAATATAGTTGTAGGCTATAGAAATTAATATAGGCTGCCTATCATAAGGCAAAAGTCGATCTCGCATGAGTGAGTGACTTGACACTGGTTGAGGTCCAGCATCTCAAAAATTATTTGACACTCATTTAACTCATTTTATACATGTAAAAAAACTAAATATAGATGTCTTGATTAAAGCATTCTTTGGCATTAAGGGCTGTTCACAAAGAACGAGTTTTTCCATTACCCTCTGCTACTGTTCCAATTTTTTTCAGTGTAAATGCACTAGGCACGGAACTGTTGCGCTCGCGTCTCGCGACGACACCTCATTCTCAAAACGCGGCACTCAAGTTAAAATAAGTTCAACAAAAATGCGCCTCGAGACCTTGAACTGGGTTTGAGTTATGCATCAACTAGATGTGTAGGGAATATAGCAAGTGCGCGGCGCCGGAGGTAAGGCGTTTATTAGTGTGAGCGTGCTGGGGCGGGCACGTAAGTTACATTCGCAGCCTGACTCATATATGAGGATTTAAAGTGCGGCGGCTCGCTGACAGCAACAGCTGGCTGTTTTGAATGAGACGACCCGGTTACTGTGAACGGGGAGCGCTTTATGAACGCGCAACATCAAGCCCCGCCCATTAAGCCCCGCCCCCAGCACCCCCATGATAAAATATGTTCCCACGGCCATGGGCTTAACCTCGCACGAGCAGATCCTTCCTAGCTAGAGCAGCGTTCAGTTTTTCCGCTTGAAAATTCCGCCATGTAATTGGCGAGTCTGCCATGGCGCGAGCGCAACCGGCTTTTAAAGGGAATAGGAGCTGAGACTCTCATTAGTTTATTGCACGTTACACCAAAAGCACACACATTACTCATTAAAGGACTAGTTCACTTTAAAAAAACAAAAAAAACAAAAAAAAACTTTTGCTGATAATTTACTCACCCCCATGTCATCCAAGATGTCCACATCTTTCTTTCTTTAGTCGAAAAGAAATTAAGGTTTTTGATGAAAACATTCCAGGATTTTCTATATAATGGACTTCATTGGGAAGTGGGAACCAAACGGTTCAAGGTCCAAATGAGAGTTTCAGTGCAGCTTCAAATGGCTTTAAACGACACCAGACGATGAATAAGGGTCTTATCTAGGACCCTTCGAGTCATGACTCGAAAAAATATTTGTTCATTTTGATGAACGAGTTTGAACAGGAGAGTCACGAACGTGGATCACAGAACAGAGCAAGGCGAGCATTTGTGCTTATAAAACTTAAATTTTTTTATTTATTTTTTAAATGACCGATCATTTCGCTAGATAAGACCCTTATTCATCGTCTGGTGTCGTTTCAAGCCCTTTGAAGCTGCACTGAAACTCATTTGGACCTTTAACCCTTTGGTTCCCATTGAAGTCCATTATAAGGAGAAAATCCTGGAATATTTTCATCAAAAACCTTAATTTCTTTTCGACTGAAGAAAGAATGACGTGGACATCTTGGATGACATGGGGGTGAGTAAATTATCAGCAAATTTTTTTTTTTTTAAGTTAACTACTCCTTTAAGAGGAAAGGACAACCCTTTTAGACCATGCGGTGGTTGCGCCGACAATTTTTCCTGTCGTTAAACAAGAAAAAGTGGATTTGGACAAAGCCAAAGTGCACTTGCGCTGTGCACTTTAGACCATGTGCTTAGATGGATGGATGGATAGATACTGAGAAGCTGAAATATATAGGAAATAATTTTTCCATAAGAGTAGTACATCGTAGTAACTATCCAATTTTTAAATATTTGTTATAGACTCTAATGGGCTCTATGCACATCGGTATTTCCGACGAAGGTCTAAGGATGCTGGATTACTTCCGCCAATCGTAGAATCCAATGATATACCGAGAATTTATACTGGTTTTTATACTCTATGGCTATACTAATGAAACGTAGTCATTAAAACAGACACCTGCCATACTCCAGTTTTCCTCGGTTATCCTCCGCTTTAAATCTCCCCAACCGGAAACTGTAGAGCAGCCTTGCATCAAATGCGGACCTTATGCGTGCATTATATCGATTTTTTGCTTTAAGGATAGTTACAACTGTAAAAAATACAATGCACAGATGTATTATTTATTTTTTTTTTACAGTTTGGGTTTATGATTTAGGCAGTATTGTAACACCTGACCCTTTTTATCTTCTAGGTGGGAGTCAGTGCCCCAACAGCAGTGCCTTGCTGGAGGTGCGCAACTGCAATGATCATCCCTGCACTGTGTACCACTGGCAGACGGGACCCTGGGGTCAGTGCATAGAGGACACCTCCGTCCCGTCTGCCAACAGCTCGCTCAGCCGCGCCGGAGCAGGAGTCGGCACTAATGAGGCGTTCTGCTCGGTCGGCATGCAGACGCGCAAAGTCATTTGTGTCCGGGTCAATGTGGGACAGGTGCCTCCTAAAAAGTATGTGTTTTTATAAATATCCTGTGTCTCGTTTATGGCAAACAAATGCTATGACAAATATACGAATGTCGTTTTATTATATGCTGTTGTATATATTATATTTTTGAATTGTACTGGCTGAGAGCCTTTTCTAGCCATGCAATATTCTACTAATATCACATTGAAACCATTTTACAATTTATATAACTCTAATTCACTTTCTGCTGGATCTACAGTATAATGACAGCATTTCTCACACCGAGTGTCAATGGTGGAGGAGCAAATCCACTACAATTTTACAAACAATACTGTTATTGAATCAAAGAATGGAGTTTTAGCCGATAAATCATATCATATAATTGCATTCGTATTTTGATCTTTACAAAATGTAACAAAGAGCTCACTAATTGCTTATGGTTTTCTCCTAATTATTAAACAGTGTTTTAACTATAATTAGATCTCCATACATGTTTTACCAATTACATTTATTTACTGTCTAAACAATGTGTGTCCTCATGTGGGTCACAGACAGCACTTTATTATTGTCATTTGTCGGAGCAGATATTAAAGCAGATTATGTTTATACATATGTATTGTTAGACGCATATAACGTTTATAAAACTCAATCTTGAGGTTCTCCGCTTGATCTTTATTGACAGATGGAGACTTTAAGTTGATGAGCTCTCAGTCTGTAGTTTTACAGGTCTTTCACTGAAGGCGTCTACCGGGAAAATAAATGATCTGTTTATTTATTCAGTTTAATAACTGCATTATTCTGTCAGTGGCTGTGGAAACAGTGTGTGTAGCTCAGGGACCCCATGCTGGTAATGGAAATGAGTCCCGCTTTCTTCCCGGGGTTATTCATGTGCTGGGCTTTACCCACCGATCTACACATTCATTCATATACACACGTGAGCCGCATGCTGATCGTTATGGGATTTCATGTGAAAGGAGCAGGGATATTGGTGTAAAGAAGGGATGGGGAGGGTGTTGTGTATATACCAAAACATATAGCAAAAACAAAAATGCAATATTAGGTTCATATCACATTATGCTACCAAAAGTTTGTGGTCAGTAATATTTTTTAACGTTTTAAGGCTCTCATGCTCAGCAAAATTTAAAATAAAGTAAAAACTGTAATGTTGTGAAATTATTATTACAATTTAAAATAAATGCTTGCTATTTTAATATGTTTTAAGATGTAAATTATTCATGTGATGCAAAGCTGAATTTTCAGCATCATTACTCCAGTATTCAGTGTCACATGATCTTTCAAAAATTATTGTAATATGCTGATTTGCTGCTCACAAGACCGTTCTTATTATCAGTTTTAAAAACAGCGGCTTAATATTTTTGTGGAGACCACCATACAGTTTTTGATAAATAGAAATCAGTAGCATTTATTTGAAATAGAATTGTTTTGATTCTGAATTACATTACATTATAAATGCCTTTACTGTTACTTTTGATCAATTTAATGCATCATAGTCAAATAAAAGTATTAATTTCTGTCAAAAAAATACAATTACTGACTTTTGATATTATTTATGTTCAAAACTAAGGTAAATGTATTTACAATTCTAAGACACTCTGCACTTTTATTTTGTAATACTAATACGAACTGTGTAAAAAGTTGAACATTAGAAAATACCATTGATTTCATAATGTCTTAATATTTGGTTTGTTTTCATTTTGCTATAATGATAGCAGCACTCAAGCTTCACGAAAAAGTTTGTATTAAATCTGAGCACTTACACTTTTACACGGAGCATCTGGGCTGAGTTTCCTGATAACATTGTCTCTTAGCACGCTACAAATACTCTTAAGGTATAACTTAACTGAAGGTATACCATTTCAAACATGCCATAGGAAACATAAGCTTGAGATGTTGTTACGTTCGACGTTACCCGGTGCTGTCCGTGGCGATTGTGCTGAATTTGTTGATATCGATGGCTCGAAAATCAATTATTCTCTCATGCAGGGGCTGCTTCACTGCGTTATGTGAGAAAGCGGGGTAACACTTTATTGCGATCACTTTAGACATTCTGCTAAGTATAGGTAACTTTTCAACTACATGTCAACTAACTCTCATTAGAGTGTTTGTATATTATAGTAGACTGTCAGTAGACTGTGGTGAGGTGTTAGGCTTTGGGTTAGGAGAAAAAGTTTAAGGAGTCGCCAAGTTACTTATAGTCAGTTAAATGTCTGTTGGTGGACCAAAAAAAATTAGTGTCTACTATTCTACTCTACTAATACTCTAATGACAGTTAGTTGACATGTAGTTGAAAAGTTTCATAGTTTGTAGAACGTCTAAAGTGGACTATCGAAATCAGTGTTACCTTATAAAATAAAATAAAAAAAAATTACAAATTGCAAACTAAATTAAACCTTGGATATTTTTTATAATTTCGGAAAGGGAACGCACAACCTCGTGCTCAAACGTGTCATGCGTCTAACCCACTACAGTAACTGTCCCTATGCTTTCATTGCATTAGAAAGGGCCACTTATATTATCATAATATAGTTGCTATAATTTCTTTATTTTCTCCACAACCAGGGTTGATTGCCCAGCAGCTGCATCACATTATTGGTGTAATAAAACAATAAAAAATCTGTGATTGGATGACCTACTCAATAAAAGCGCAACACGCAAAACATTTTATCAATAGCTATGGCGGAGAAAAAAGAAAGAAAGAGGAGAGCCCCCAGCTTTAATCCAACTGAAATGGACATCCTTTTAGACGAGATGGCACTCCACAAAGATGTGTGTTTTGGACAACTGTGTCCAACAAAACGAAAAAAAAAGATACCTGGGAACGCATTGCAATGAAAAGGGACGGCACCGTCTTTGATTTAGCAGTACTATTCGCTTATATAGACGCATAAGCCTTTACTTTCGAATGGTTTGCCAGCTGATATTGGATAATATAATTAAAAAGCTAACAACATTCAGTGTGATGACAATTTTATTATTTGCATGAAAACATTAGCCGAATTAGCCTAATTGAACACTGGGTGTATTAAATGTAAAATAATATTCGTATAGGCTAAGATGTAAAGAAGCTTTTTGCAGTGGTGCCCACTAGCGGAGTGAACTGCCAACAGTGATAAGGCATAGCTAAGAGTACTCCACACCAACCTTCCGAACGTATGACTTTAACTAAGAACGTTTTGGGAAACATGTATCAACGATAAGGTACAGCTTAAGGTGTAACTTAAGAACGACGTAGCGGTAAGGAGGTTTCGGGAAACTCAGCCCAGAACATCTGTTCATCCTGATTGAATGTGTTTATATGTAGGTGTCCAGAGAGTCTGCGTCCCGACACTGTAAGACCGTGTCTTCTGCCCTGCAAGAGAGACTGTATGGTCACTCCGTACAGTGATTGGACACCCTGCCCTTCCACCTGCCAGACAGGTGCTGCTCTGCTTTTGCTTTTTAACACACACTTATAAACCTGACATATACTTCTGATGCATCTCTTGAACTAAAGAAGAATAGAAAAATGATAATCAAAGGCTGAAGTTGTATTTTATGAAGAAAGAGATTCTTTGTTACCATTCATTGCACATTTTTATAGATGCCTTCACCCTGTGGAGAACTATCGCTGAATCAAGTTATATACAATATACATTTACATTTTCAGAGGTATTAAAGCTAAGGTTGGTTGAAAGCCTTGTCAAATGAAACACAGTCATAGAGAGACTACTGAACCGATTAGATTTAACAGTTAGATACCGATTAGATTTAACAGCTGAAGTTGTATTTTATTAAGAAACAGATTCTTTGTTACCATTCGTTGCACATTTTTATAGATGCCTTCACCCTGTGGAGAACTACAATCGCTGAATCAAGGTGTATACATTACAATATACATTTACATTTCAAAGGTATTAAAGCTAAGGTTGGTTGAAAGCCTTGTCAAATGAAACACAGTCATGGAGAGACTACTGAACCGATTGGATTTAACAGTGGGATGTTGTTTTTGCAAGATTTTCTATATTTTTTCGTGACTATTCCATACTTTGTGTCCATCCTCTTGTGTATATATCCAGGTGGTAACATCAAAAAGAAGCAATCAAGGAAACGCATTATCATTCAGCTTCCGGCTAACG
Source organism: Pimephales promelas (assembly GCF_988280905.1). Classification (NCBI taxonomy): domain Eukaryota; kingdom Metazoa; phylum Chordata; class Actinopteri; order Cypriniformes; family Leuciscidae; genus Pimephales; species Pimephales promelas. The sequence continues at coordinate 24,609,985 of NC_142786.1, read as the reverse complement.
GGGGCCAAGACTGTCCAGAACTACTCTTCCAGGAGAAGGAATGCGAAGCCTCGTCTGTTTGTCCGGGCTACAGGTGAACACAATCCCTCTGCTTGAAATACAGAAATTAAAAAAAAAAAAAATGCAATTATTAACTCCTAAACTTACTATATTATTATTTTACCATCATAATATATATATATATATATATATATATATATATATACATTTGTAACTGATTTTATGACATTTCTGTACTACAATTATGTAAAATTAAAGTTTAGGGCCAGTAAGATTTTTTTCAGAAAGAAATTAATACTTTTATGTATTATGGATTCATTGATTCAATTGAACAGTGACTGTAAAGTGACGGTAAAGTATTTTATAATCTTGAAAAAAATATACTCACAAAAATATGAAGCAGTACAACTGTTTTCAACATTGATAATGATAAGAAATGTTTCTTGAGCATCAAATCAGCCTATTATGATGATTTCTAAACGGTCATGTGACACTGAAGACAGGAGTAATGATCTTGAAAATTCAGCTTTGCATCACAGAAAATTACAAAACAGTTATTTTAAATTTTAAATAAATGTTTTAAATAATATTTTTACAAGATTACTGTTTTTACTGTATTTTTAAATTAAATACATGCAGCCTTGGTGAAAATCAATCAACAGACTTCTTACAAAAACAAATCTTAGCGACCCCAAAATTCAGCTTTGCTTCACAGGAATGAATTTCATCTTAAAATATATTAAAATAGCAAGCATTTATTTAAATTGTAATAATATTTTACAATATTAATGTCTTGAATATAGAGGATATATATATATATATATATATATATATATATATATATATATAGGGCATAGGATCTATACACATATATATACCGTTGCCTAAACTATTACACAAAAATCTAAACTGCCTTATATGTATATATCTGTGCTATAGGTGGAAAACCCATAAGTGGCGCAGGTGTCAGTTGGTGCCCTGGACCATTCGGCAGGACAGTCCTGGAGCACAGGAGACATGTGGACCAGGACTACAGGCTAGAGGTACAGAAAAAAACCCTCATTATCAACTAAAAACTGGCTTCTGAGATGCAACATCTTTCAATTTTAGTATAACCGTGTAGGTGCTTGTAGCAGTGCTTGACTTTGCAGCTGGGGAGATAGTTAAATGCATGCTAAATGCATGAGATTGGTTTTAATTTGATCTGTGACTGAGTGTTTAGCATCAAAGGTTTGTGCAAACTCTTCTGGATTTAAACGAAATGCTCTTTAAGAGGTTCGGGAAGCTTTCTGAAGCAGTCAGAAGCTCAACTCTTCGCTCTGACTCTCACCAGTAAACCCTCTCAGGGTTCAAATGCAGGCCATTACTGTGGTGCGACTGAAAAACGTATTTCAAAATGAAAGATGAGAGTCGTATCGGATGTTATAAACACCCCAAGACAGTGGATTTTGCTGCTATTCAAGCATGTGATTTCTCTGACAGAGATGCATTTACCGCATATGGAAGGTTCTACTCACATAAAAGGATTTGTGACAATATGAAAAGAAAAGTGCTTATAAAAATGGATGATGTTAGCATATTTTGGTTTTTAAGTGAAAAATAAAGTTTTTAAGTTCTTAAACGGTAAAAGCTTCTTTGGTTATCAACTTCTCAGCACTGCTTACATTAACAACCATTACCCGTAACAGTATGCCTCGATACGCCAGCATGACTGAAGAAGTAATCCAATACAACAGCTTTACCCTCATTCAATGATATAAATCTGGATCCGTCCGGCTACTCAAGTCAATAGGCCTTTAACTGCCCTCTCGTGTAATCCATCATAAGATGCTTATCTTTATTCAGTATTTGTGGCTTTATAGCTGAGACTGGTCTGATATTTATCAGTGTTAACCCTGAGAACTGCATTTTTTTTTTCATTTATATTTACATTTATTCATTTAGCTGACGCTTTTATCCAAAGCGACTTACAATTGCTATATATGTCAGAGGTCGCACGCCACTGGAGCAACTAGGGGTTAAGTGTCTTGCTCAGGGACACATTGGCGTCTCACAGTGGATTCGAACGTGGGTATCTCACACCAAGGGCATGTGTCTTATCCACTGCGCCATCACCACCCCATTTTTGTCCTTTTTTTAGTTATTTGTTTCTTTGTCTGGCATTCTATCTGTCAATAAATGATCTCTTTTCTTCTTTTCTCCCCCAGCCATCTCGTGTAAGAAGTTGGATGGTGGACCTGCAGACGTTGCAGCCTGTCTCAAGTTTGCAGGTCCTATGCCTCAACTCACTCAATCCTGCCAGCTTCCATGCCAGGATGACTGCCAGCTCACCACCTGGTCCAAATTCTCATCCTGCGCCGCTGATTGTGTGGGCGTCCGAACCAGGAAAAGGATTCTTGTTGGTAAGTGCTGGATAAGCAGGTCTAATGATAACTTCCTGATGCAAAGTCCTCAAACTGGCACCCACGTCACTTTCAACAGAACTAGATTCCTGTACAATGCACGACATTTGATGCAATATTCTTTCAGATGCATTTTTGTCCTTTGCATAATTATGAATATATTACATTTTGCAGTAGGGAATGTTTATTTTAAGGGATAGTTAACTTTGAAATAAATTTTTTGGTATGTTTTAGCTTACCTCAAGGACATCCAAGATGTAGGTGTCTTTGTTTCCGCAGTATTTTCAATTTTGATATTTTTAGGTCAAACCGTTCTTGTCTGTCAGTCATATAATGTAGGTTTATGGTCACCACCTCAAAGAGCATGCACAGAGAAGTCCAAATTAAACATGATTTAATGACTTATAAATGTAAGTACACATTGATGACCTAATTCCTCGAAATGAGTGGTTTGTGTGAGAAAACAAACAGCATTTATATAGTTTTTGCCTCTTGTAATCTCAGCCACGTCCAAGTACTCTGAGGGCGAGGGCGCTTCTGTCGGAAGTGATCTCTCGCATGTGTACGTCATTCATTGTTAACACAGAGATTTCAGAAGTGTTGCCCTTCACTGTGAAGATTTAAACATATTTAGATATACAGGAAATTGCAAAGGAAGACGTTTTCGATACATCAACAGACAACGTTGATTTTTCTTTTCCACAACCGCGCAAGAGATCACTTCCAGCCCTTGCTCAGACCTAAAGCGCCCGCACTTTCAGATCACTTGGATGTGGTTGTGGTTACAAGAGGTAAAAACGATATAAAAACTGTTCGTTTTCTCACACAAACTGCTCGTTTCGTATCTTAGGTCTTTAAAGTGTACTTATATTTACGAGGCATTAAATCATGTTTAATTTGGACTTCTCTGTGCATGCTCTTTGAGGTGATGACCATGAACCTACATTATATGACTGACAGACAAAATATAGTGGAAACAAAGACACATACATCTTGAGGTAAGCTAAAACATATGAACAATTCATTTCAAAGTGAACTATCCATTTAATGTTAAGCATAAGAGCATAATGTATATTAAAAGACCCAATAGAAACAGTAATGTTGGGAAATATGTGTATCTTATAAAAGTTTATGAAACGAGGGTCTAAAAAAGGACAAAATTGTGTTACAGGAGGACGTTGTGTTACAAGTAGTTTTACAAAAATGCTTTCTGTTAGATGCAAATGCCTGAACTTCACCTGATCCGGAAATGTGTCTTAACCTTTAGTATAAAGTGCCATGAGAAGCTTAGCCAGTTACTTAGAGTTTAACAAAATACAGGGTGCGTGCCAAGTACTTATTTGGCCTTTGGAAGACCTGCTGTAAGTCAAGTAACTTTGCAAAAGGGATTACATGAGATTAGTGCCATAGGTCTTTCAATTTGGATGAGTCTGCTTACTCATGATTACCAGTGTGTTTTGACCAAAGGAGCTAAATACCATTACAGGATCGCGTATGTGCATAACTTTTGATCTAATTATTGTGCGATTGTTTTGTGTGTTTGGACACAGGTAAAAGCAAAAAGAGAGAGCAATGTAAAAACACACAGATGTATCCTCTGAGCGAAACCCAGTACTGTCCCTGCAACAAGTACAACGCCCAGCCTGTGGGGAACTGGTCCGACTGCATCCTTCCCGAGGGTGGACGTGTAGAGGGCCTGTTGGGTATGAAAGTGCAAGGGGATATCAAGGAGTGCGGGCAGGGTTACCGGTTTCAAGCCATGGTGTGTTATGACCAGGATAACCGGCTCGTGGAGACGTCACGCTGCAACAGTCACGGTGGGTGAAGAAAAAAGATGACATGTCATTTGATTGATTGCTGTTGCAGAGCAACTATTTGTTACTGCTAATAGATAGACAGACACAGGGTGTAAGGTTTTTAGAGGAACTCTGATAGAGCTCTGCAGGACTAGCTTACAACAAAAACTCAATCAGACTATTTAAAGGGACACTCCACCCATTTTGCATTAAGATTTCCATTGTTAGAAATCCAGTCATACTATTGAATGGTCGTGCAACACTCTTTTATTTTTCCCTGAGACCTTTTTCATTTCCTCTGCAAAAAATTGTCATTTTACGTCACTGTAGGAGGAAGTGTAAGAGGGGGGGGGATTTCTGTAAAGACTACAAGCACTAGTTCCCACCCTTTCAAACCCGCCCATATGTTTGATTTCACCGGCAGAAACTTTTTGAAAATATGGACGAAGGTACTGAATACGCTGACGGATGCTTTATGGATAGGGTTGGGTACCGAATAGGGAACCGGTTCCGACGTAAACGGCAATAACCAGACCGAATAAGAACGAAAATTTCGGTGCCTGAGTCTCTGTGTCATGAGGCGAACACACGCAAAGTCTCTCCCTTGTGCACCCACACTACAGTTTGGAGCACAGTCTGATCTGTCTCGCATGCGCGCTCTTGCTCACTCGCTCTAGATTCCGGGAGATTTGAACTAATTTGCAGGCATCAGCGAGCCATTATCAACATGCGGGTGACTCACGGAACGTCTGATAGCGAGTGGATTAATGAAGATGCCGAAAGACAAAATGCTCCAAGGTTTGGCTGCATTTCACATTTCACATAAAATTACACGTCAGAGTAACTGTACGTTCACACCGCCACCGGCGAGAGCGTCAAAGTGGCCGGATATCATTCATTTTCATTGAGAGCCGGCGGCGAGCTCCGGCGAGAGCGGCGGGGCGCGTTTCGGACGGCGAGAGCGGCGAGCAGAGTTGAAATCAGTTCAACTTTATGGTAATAAGCAATGACGCGGTTCGGCGGCAACCAATCGGAATGTAGAAGTGCTCCGTTTGAGAGAATCCCAGAGAACGCAGTCCTGTAAACTTTGGTTCCGGCCACATTAGTTCCCAAGCAAAATAGAGGAGGTTGATAATTTGAATTTGATAAGAGGGCGCGCAACACTATTTATAGGCAAGATTTTCGTGCTAGAACACTTTTTTTAGCGAGAATGCAAATTATATAGCACTTAACTATGAACACACAAGCCACACCACACACGTATGGCTTTTAATTTGTTGATTTCGTTTAGCAAACATGTCACTATAATTTTAAAGTTATTTCCATCGATCAATTTTCTGCAAAAATAACGACTGACATGCTTGTTTGCTTTGTGGCCCATTTAAATAGCGTTTTTTTTTTCCCCCATGCATTCGATCTACGTCAGAGCATTCACAAATCTTTCCACGGCGTCGTTAACAGACATCAGCCATTGGCTGATGGCGCGGGCGCCTCCTTGACGCTCTTACGTCGTCATATATTAGCGTGCATTATCTGATTTCATTGTGCGAAATGATTTCCAGGCGGTAGCATAGAGTGGAGCTCAACTTTAGTCTACATTGATAGGCGGAGTAGTGGGAGTGACCTGCTGAGCTGAGCATTGCAATGCACTATGGGGATTGTTGTCTACAATCCACAAGCACTAAAAAGTCATTTTCTGCCTTTTATCGGCCAAGAAGGACCCAAATTAGAAATGTATGATGCTATTCTACTACGTACATATATGACCCACTTTCAATACATATTCATGTCTCCACCAGTGGAATTACCCTTTAAATGTTGATCGAGCAATCAGCAGACGCCAATTAGCTTGTGCCATATGGTAATTTACATTTATTCCTTTAGCTGACGCTTTTATCCAAAGCGACTTACAATTGCTATAAATGCTAGAGGTTGCAAGCCAACTAGGGGTTAAGTGTCTTGCTCAGGGACACCTTGGTGTCTCACAGTGGATTCGAACCCGGGTCTCTCACACCAAAGGCATGTGTCTTATCCACTGCGCCATCACCACCCCTAATGGTAATGATGTGATTGCTTGCAGTTTGCAAGTAAATGACCTATCAGCCTGTGCCATCTAGTTTAATGACTGAACAGTATATAAAACCCTTCAATTGTATTTGTCAAACCAAAAATAGACCTGAAATGCACAAAAAGCAGTGAGTTTTTTGGGATTTTTTTGAATATGTTTATCTCGTCTGCCAAAGTCCTTTCTTTTAGTTAGCCCATCTCAAGTAAAGAAAGCAAAGAGCTTGTCTTGTTGGAAAATGCGCTTGTGTTTGTCTAATTCTGTTTGGGCACCTTTCACCACCTCCTGAATCAAGGAGCTCAGAAACGAGCATTTGGCAATCCTCTCCTCTGAGCCCGAGATTAGACTGTGGCAAACTACAGCTTTAGATCAATGCATGTGGAATGTTCTGGGCAATGCAGGAGCTCTGTGACGTTAAGGCCTCTCTCTTTATGAGTCACGCTCCTCTGGTAGGGATTGTACGCTCTCAGCTGGGGGCCCGTGAGTTGCTCAAAGACTCGGCATCCCTAGAGAGAAGATGTGCTGACGGAGGCAGGGTGTTTCTCTTTCTCTCGCGCACTGCTTCTGAGACATCCCTCGCTCCAATCAGACCCCATACCCCTCATTATTTGAAGCGTGGTTGCCATTTTGTGAGGCTGTCAGATTGACATGTTGCCCAAGGCGATTTGTGTCGGGTGGAGGGTGTTTAATCCAACTATGAAGTTTCTTTTATTAGGGATTCTAGTTCAAAAGTGTTACAGATATCTATACTCTTGGAGTATATATTCATGACCGCATATAAATTATTTATTGTGTTGTCCAATTTATTTTTAAAACACAGACTGTGTAACACAAAAAACTGTGTATGAGAATGTATAATGCCTGGTTCAGATTACACAATTTTATTTTATTTTATTTTTTTGCCTGTTACGATAGTCACTGTGTCAGATTACGCGATTTTGACTCCTAAAATCTTGTTCGTGGACAAGACACATGCAGACATCCCAAGTCTCCCGGAAGTTCCGGGAGTCTCCCGCATATTGATAGCGTCTCCCTGATGCCCGCAAATTAGTTCAAATCTCCCGGAATCTAGAGCGAGACATACTGCGCGCATAACATACATAGCGCGCTGCGCGTGCACTGTACAGAGGGAGAGTGTGCCTCGCAGACGCGAAAGTTAGCCCTCCCTCCCTCCCTCCCACCCAAGATCCTGTTACCGAAATATACCTCCCGGAAATGAATTCTTGCAGGTTGGGATGTCTGCACAGTCTGACTTTCTGACCAGTCATCGCATGCCGTCTTTAACGGCGTGCGTGATTTCATTGAGAAGGCGAAACTAGTAGAGTGACTTCCGGAAACGAACGTAAACAAACAATGGATGAAGCGGTGAGTGTTCGTCTCTCTTTCGTTTCGCCATTTTTGAAAGTTGTGTACGGAAAAGCTTCTGTGCTCCTATTGGTCAACCTCATGCATGTGACGGAACCGTCGTGGACGACCGTTAAAAAAATTCTAGTCTTTTTGTCGTGACGTTGTGAAGCATTGCAGACGCGACGTAGGTTGTCGCCCACTGTGACACACTATAAGAGATGATACGAGATGGGAATCTTGCGTCCCGACAGCCGTTGTCTCCACGACACCCTACGTCAAACAACTTGTGCCAAAATCATGCTAAAATCATTTAATCTGAACCAGGCATAAGGGGATTTCTTTTGACTATAATACATACTGTTATCAAGTTTAACAGTCAAGTTCTGTTAAAATGATGTACTCTACCTCAACAATGTTTTTAAATAATCTTTATTTGATTTTTTTTTCTGTAATGTGATAATATAATTATAAAATATTACTGTATGTAGTATATTATATATTTGAAGAAGCAAAGTATTATGGACCACTTGGCGTGGAATGCTTAAAACCTGCTTTTTGAATAATCCTCTGAAATTTCCCAAGACTTGAGACGTTTTCCCATCAAGAATTTCCAGAATGGAACCATAACCTTTGCAAGTTGTGATGTGAAAATGAAACTTCAGCAGACCAAATCAGTGCAAATGCCATACGCTTGACCTTAACTCCGCTTTAACATACACTCGATACTGTGTCACCTGTCACAATGTATTAGACTAACTCCAGTAACCAGCGTCAAAACTGCATCATGTTTGTTTGACTAGCTATTCAACTCTCTCATAGGTTACATAGAGGAAGCATGCATCATCCCCTGTCCATCTGACTGTAAGCTCAGCGAGTGGTCAAACTGGTCCCGTTGCAGCAAGTCATGCGGCAGTGGTGTCAAAGTACGGTCCAAGTGGCTTCGGGAGAAGCCTTATAATGGTGGCAGGCCATGCCCCAAATTGGACCATGTTAATCAGGTATGCAGGGACCCTGTTATACTGTATTTGCTCGTCTTGTTTTAATGATTAATTACCGGCGTGCTGTAAATGTTTGATCAAAGGACCAAACGGAATAGCATGTTTCTTTAATGCACATCAATAGGGTTTACTAATATTTTCATATAATCATGGGAAACTGTTTCGTATATTTAGATTTAAAATTCTCTAGGCTGGAACTGTGTGTATTTACACATCATTAATTGGTTTTGGAAGTGGCTAATACATGGCATGTAACAACTTCTCTGTTTTCCACATTCCCTCTTTCATCTTCTCTCTTATCGTGACGGGAATCCTGCAACAGGCTCAGGTAAAAAAAAAAAAAAAAAAAAAAAATGAAAATCACATTTTAAATGATTGATGACGCTGCACATCTTGTTAACCAGTTATCTTTTTGAACAATAATGATAGTCTTTGGATAATGATAATTTTTTGATCAATTATTAATTCAAGATCTTGATAAATGTATGACTTTGAGGCCCAAAGGCGAAGGAATTATCTTAAAAGTGTCAGGACACTTTATAAACCTGGCTAGATTGGCTCATGAATATTAATTGTGTGATGTAACTGAAAGGAAAATGGGCACTACTGTTGAATGCAAATATTTACAGCATTTATTATTTACTATTTTAGCATTTACTATTTATTTACAGCATTTATTAATCTGTTAATTAAATTTTGTATGTTGACTGAGATATTTTAATTGGCATAAGTTAATTTTAGTTTATTAATTGATTTTAGTTTGGTGTTGGTTTAAGTTTTATTATTATTATTATTATTATTTTATAATATATCTCTTATGCTCTCCAACACTGTATTTATTTGATCAAAAATACAGTTAGTCATATTGTGAATTATTACTACTTACAATAACTGTTTTCTAGTTTAAAATATTATAAAATATAATTTATCATGTGATGGCAAAGTTTAATTTTTAGTGTCACAGAAATAATTCTAATATATGATGATTTGGTTCTCTGCTCAATAAATATTTATTATTATTATCAATGTGGTTTAATGAATTGAAATTTCAAAAGAACATTGTTTATTTGAAATAAATCTTTTGCAAAATTATAAATGCATTTACTGTCACTTTTGGTGTAAAAAAGAGAAAACATTTAAATAAAAAAAATCTTACTAACCCCAAACCTTTTCCCTAACGAACCATAATATATTTATAAATTATGAATAACCTTATTCATAAATGCTGTAAATATCTGAAAATTCATGATAACTAAAGAATGAACTGATGTTGATTGAATTAAATCTCATTGTAAACTCTCACCAATGAAGCTTTTACATAAAAGCTTATTATTCCACAAAAACGTTGGTGAGCAGTTTGACAGAAAAGTGAGTTTTCGAATGCCCAGCTGAAAGCTCTGTGGCGTCTCCTCAGGTGTATGAAGTGGTACCGTGTCTGAGCGACTGCAGTCAGTATGTCTGGGTGGCTGAGCCGTGGAGTGTCTGGAAGGTCAGCAATGTCGATCTGAAAGAGAACTGTGGGGAAGGTGTACAGACGAGGAAAGTTAGGTATGACTGAACAACAACAACAGCATAAGCAACATTATTACCAGTAATGCACCTTCCTGCTAAGTTCATGATAGTCCTTCTAACAAATGTTTCATTTCATGAAGGTGCATGCAAAACACTGTTGATGGACCTTCAGACCCTGTAGAAGACTATCTCTGTGATCCGGAAGAGATGCCTCTTGGGGCCAGAGAGAGCAAACTCCCCTGTCCCGAAGACTGCGTTCTGACTGACTGGGGCTCTTGGAGTCGATGCCCACTGGTGAGTGGAGACATTGATCAGGAACAAGTCTAATGTTCAATGTAGCACAAAATCATATTTCCCAAATAAAAAAAATTAAAAAAAAATAAAATAAAAAAACAACAGCTGATTTCCAAAAAAAAGAACCAATAGTACATAATTTGATGATTACAAAACTTTTTGATGATTTGATGAAAATCACAGTTTTATTTATTTATTTATTTAAATTTAGTTAACTACTCCTTTAAATAAGGCAGAGTAATAATATAGACAGATCTTATGTCTGTCTCAGTGTGATTCCCAGGCATGCTGCCACCAAACTGCAAGGGTTGCTAAATGTCATGGATACTGAGACTGTCCCTGTGGTTAAAATGCGGGAAGGCTTACATCTTACGCATGACTACTGAGATGAATTTATTTCCCTTAGAAATAGCAAGGAGATTATGAAAGCCAAATTAATCCGCTGCACATATGCTGAATATTTCAAAAAGCATTCTCTTTAGTTTTTGTGTTGTTTATTGATCATTATTTGTCCATTGTTTTTGAAGCCTTGCAATGTGAACAGCACAAGGCAGAGGACCGCCAGCCCTATACGTCAGCCTGGTAAAGGGAAAGAGTGTCCTTCCACTACAGAGAAAGAAGCATGCACTCTGAACACCAACTGCTTCCATTACTCCTATAATATCACAGGTAAATATTGACTGCATCTTATCTAGAACATTTGTTAGCTACTAGATCCATGCAAAGACTAAAAAATCGTGCTGTCAAATCGTGATAAATTGATTTGACTGCACTAAAAATAACTGTTTTGATTTGCCAATTAGGACTAGTGTCTGCCATGACCTTCATATTCTGTTCAGGTTCATTTTAATTGATTAAAGAAATAATTAAGTGTCCGTTGGAATTCTCTTTACTTTTCCTAATACTGATTATAAACTAATTTCCACCTAAATAAATGTTTTTCCTTTAAATAGTAACATCTGCTCACAACTCCAAGGTCATGCGTCTGATATGAGAAAATGAATACATTGAATGCATTTTAAGTTGCTTTGGATAAAATAATTAGGCAATATATTAGGCTATATAATATTATTATTTTGATAAAAACATAAACATTTTATTTGAATTTGTTTTTTTTTCTCCTCTGTTAATAATTTTGTTATTATTATTTTACATACCAGTGTTATTTTAGTATTATTTAAATATACTATTATAGTATAATATTTCGAATTGACTTTTATATTTAAGTTTTAGTCATTTATATGCTATGCGATTTGGTCATTTTATTCTTTTTTTTTTTTTTATATTTTATTTCAGTTTCAGTCATTTTAGCTCTTTAACATACACTTATTTTATTACAGTTTCAGGCAACATTCCTATTTTTTATTTTAAGTTTAAGTTTTTCAACTTTTCAACTAACATTTTTTAAATTATTTTTTTTTTTTTTTTTTTTTTTTTAATAATGTTAGTTTTAGCTTTCAATAACAACACTGAGGTCCCAGGTATGAATTTTCACATGATAAAGGGAAAGAGGATGATTCAAAATAATTGATCAGGTTCAGGCTAGAAGAATTTTGTTTTGTATCTATATTTCCCATCCAGACTGGAGCACATGTCAGCTGAGTGAGCGAGCCGTGTGCGGGATTGGATTCAAGACACGCATGCTGGACTGTGTTCGCAGTGATGCCAAGTCCGTGGACCTGAAGTTTTGCGAGGAGGTACTTTTCAGTTCATAAGCCATTGTTTACAACTGGTGCTTTTTTTTTTGAAAATCCACCTGAATAAATTGATCTCTGTTCCTTTAGCTTGGTCTCGATAAAAAATGGCAGATGAACGCTTCCTGTGTGGTCGAGTGCCCTGTCAACTGCCAGCTGTCTGATTGGTCGTCTTGGTCTGAATGCTCTCACACCTGTGGTCTTGCAGGTACTGTAGGCCAACACCTTGAATTGAACACCTCGATATCTGCCAGAATACACACACACAAAAAATGTTTTTGGGATATTATTAAATTTGCATGGCTTGGTTAATTCACACTCTCAGCAGTCTAACAGTCTGTTTCAGACTAATTCAAAAGCCTCAGGAGGGTATTTGTGTCTTGTGGTCCAAAACGCTAGTCTTTGATATGAGCTAACATGACTGGTTCCTCAAATGGCAGGTTTTAGGGCATTATACTGAGCTCTCTGCCGTCTTAGAATTACCAAAGCGTTGGCTGACCAAAAAATTATGGTGTGAGAACAATTGTGTTATCACACTGCAGCAGCATTTGAGAGGAGGATAATGATGTCCTTGAGTGTAATTCCATCTGCTCTTACGATTGATTAGGGGCCCATTATGTTTGTGTGCTTGGGGCCTAAGAGACCGTTCCACTACACGTGGTCTTTGAGAGTCAATGACCAGCAACAGCAAGAGCAAACCCTGCCAATGTTTGAAACCTGTGCTGGTTTAGTTCATTGTAGCATCTTTAATCTGTCCCCAGGATGGATTCCCTCAAAGACAAAGAATCAACCGGTGATCTCTAGCCTTTCACAGAAACAGAGAAGTCCTCACAAGGGTTCGTACGGGTGCTTGAAATCCCTGAAAATGCTTGAATTTTGATGTTGCGTTTTCAAGGTTTGAAAAGTGCTTACATTGTTTGATCAAATGCTTGAAATTGTAACTGTAGTTCTTTCACAACATATACCTATGTGACTGAATAGTTTGATTATTAAATGGAGAAATAAAATGTTGGAGAGCCTAAAATGAAACTTCCTCGCTTGTGCATGTCTGACTGCGATGTGCCAGTCTATATCCATGTGTGACTCCACCCCCATGAAACCACTACACTATGCCGGGTGGTTGACGTTTCAGTGTGCCTTCACACTGGGCTCATTTGCTGTGAGCACCATTGTTCCCAGTAGCACCTCATTGCAGTACTCAAGATACAGGAGGCAGAGTTGGATCCAGATCTAAGGGGTGGAGATGGGTAGGATTAGGGGTGGGATTATGGATCAGGGGTGGAGATGGTTAGGATTAGAGTCGGGGTTAGAGATCAGGGGGTGGAGATGGGTAGGATTAGGGGTGGGGTTAAAGATCAGGGGGTGGAGATGGGTAGAATTAGAGGTGGGGTTAGGGATCAGGGGGTGGAGATGGATAGGATTAGGGGTAGGATTAGGGATCAGGGATGGAGATGGTTAGGATTAGGGGTGAGGTTAAAGATCAGGGGTTGGAGATGGGTAGGATTAGAGTTGGGTTTAGGGATCAGGGGGTGGAGATGGATAGGATTAGGGGTGGGGTTAGGGATCAGGGGATGGAGATTGGTAGGATTAGGGGTGGGGTTAAAGATCAGGGAGTGGAGATGGGTAGGATTAGGGGTGGGATTATGAATCAGGGGGTGGAGATGTATAGGATTAGGGGTGGGGTTATGGATCAGGGGGTGGAGATGTATAGGATTAGGGGTGGGGTTAGGGATCAGGGGGTGGAGCTGGGTAGGATTAGGGGTAGGGTTAGGGATCAGGGGGTGGAGCTGGGTAGGATTAGGGGTAGGGTTAGGGATCAGGGGATGGAGATCGGTGGGATTGGGGTGGGGTTAGGGATCAGGGGGTGGAGATGGGTAGGATTGGGGTGGGGTTAGGGATAAGGGGGTGGAGATGGGTAGGATTAGGGACTAGGGGGTGGAGATGGGTATGATTAGGGGTGGGGTTAAGGATCAGGGGGTGGAGATGGGTAAGATTAGGTGTATGTAAGGAAACCAACTCCTACCCCTGGATTTTGTGTTCTGCAGTGATTACCATCTCGTTGATCCCGGCAATCGTTAACGATTGTTCCTGGTGCGTTTGCATGCATCTTACGTCATCGCAAACGTGCACGGCACATGATAGAAAACAGAACGTGGTTCATTGACTTTTCAAGTAAGCCAACTGAAGTAGCCTTCTGTACACCGATTTGTTTACACTAGTAACTGCTAGCTAGGAATTTGCAGGCTAAGTGAATGAGAGTCCTTGGTGTGATAATGTAATGTTAGTATTGCATGTCCGTTATGGCACGTTCCTTTGTGCAATATGCAGTAAATAGCTAAAGTTACAGCACGGTAACTGCAACGTTAACTACCCGCAAATTAAAACTCTAAACGTTAGCCCAGTGCATAACAACAATCGTTGATTACTGAACAGAAATTGTGTCACATGGAGTGTCATAAGTAGCCTACTGTAAGGTTGAGGATGGCCTCATGCAATATGTACACTGCTCTATTCCAGAAGATACATGTATATATCTTGGCAATGAAATATTTTTTTCTTTTTTTCAATCAATATAAGCTAACTATCAGGCAGGTGCCTGTGCACTGTCAGAGTCTTCTTTGAGTTTTATCTCACAATTCTGACTTTATTTCTCAGAACTGTGAGTTGTTGTGAGTTATAAAGTCAGAATTGCTAGATATAAACTTAGGATTCGATTCGAACCCGACTCGATTTTTTCTATGACGGACAAAAGTTTCGGTGGCAGTGCGCTAGCATCATTGACATAACGTGAGGCCGTATTCATTTTTTAACGTGCGAAAATATCGGACGCGAATTTCGAACTCAGTGTGCAAGGGCCTTTAGGTGTGACAAACAGTATCTAACAATAGTTCAAAGCAAAACACTCAGTTGTGAGTGGAGCCATGAGCAAAAGAGCTTGTGTTGGATTTCCTATGGCTCGCTGCTTTTACTGTTTGCCCTAAACCTGACGTTTCGGCCACCAGTCGAGACAGAGAGAGAGAAAACTGAGAAAATAAGAGATCCCTAAAGCTAAAAACTCTCACAAAAGCACACAAGCACTTGTGTATGTATAGTTTTCCCAACTGAACCCAGCATATAAAAAAAGGCAGCAAGGCACTGGCAGTTGATTTGGTTTGTGGCTGCTGGAAAGCAGCGAGCTTCAGAGAGGATTCTCCGCAGGGATGGTCCATCATGGCAGGCTGCGGTGAAGATGAATTGCATCTGGTACAACTTGCTTTAGGGCAACGTGTCAGACGGGAACTGGGCTGTGATCATGTTTAACATTATGAAGTTCCTAGTGGTGCCCTTCGAGGTTGTGTGCATCCAGCCAAAATAAAACTAAGTTAGTATTAGACACAGTCTTACCCAACCCCAGCCTAGAATCTGCTTGGCCTGATGAAGTTTTGCTGGGATATATATTTCAATCTTATTCACAAACCGTAGGCGGAGTTTCACTTTTGTGCTTGTTTTTGTGTTTGTTGTATTTCTTATTTTATTATTATTATTGCATTATATGAGCCAAAAGTGACAGTAAAGACTTTTACATTGTTACAAAAACATTTGATTTCAATAAATGCAAATGCATTTTGTATTCATCAAAGTATGCTGGGGGAAAAAATAAATAAAAAACAGCCTATATCCACATAGATAATGTGTCTTAAGCAGCAAATCAGCATATTAGAATCATTTCTGAATGACACTAAAGCTTTGCCATCTCAGGAATAAATTACATATTGAAATATAAATTAAAACATATATATATATATATATATATAAAATTATATATATAAATTATATAGAGGCTTTTGCATCTGAACTCTTCATATATATATATATATATATATGAAGAGTTCAGATGCAAAAGCCTCTAAATGCCATTTGAAATTTTCTTCTTTAATGATGATTTTTGTCAAGCTTGTATATTTAAGTTCAGTGATTTTACTTAAATGGCAATGATGATTACTTATTAATTGTTATTTAAGTGAAATTACTGAACTAAAATATACAAGTTTGACAAAAATCATCATTAAAGAAGAAAATTTCAAATGGCATTTAGAGGCTTTTGCATCTGAACTCTTCATATATATATATATATATATATATATATATATATATATAATCACAATATTATTGTTTTTACTTCAATTTTGACAAAGAAAGCCGCGGTGAGCTTTAGAAACTTTCAACAAACTTTTTTTAAAAATCTTACCAACGTCAAATTCCATCCACGGAGAAAGAAGATTACGAGTTAGGATTAGATCTCTAGAAGTGGTATTATACTGATTCATTTGCTCAATAAAATAATGTTGCAGAATACATCCTTTAAGTGATCTTGTCGTGATCATCTAGTAATTTAAATAATACACATTTTTTTGAAGGTTTTGTCATTGAGTTCTTTGTGTTACCACCTACCATGCAAAATAATGGCTCTTGTGGAGTTTTATTGCAAGCTTCCCCTGGGCTTCACTTTTAAACAGCAGGATGCATTCTGCCTGAAAGAGTCTACACTCCATTTCTCCCCATCCCTCTCCTCAGCCCTCTGGAATTCATTTAAGAAAATCAAGAGGGGGGGGGGGGGGATGAATATTCAGAGTGCTTTCAGGGACTGGAATTAGGCTTAAAAAATGCTTGGCAGATTAAGTTATTCACAGAAAGGAAGGAACATTACTACACAGAAATAAAGACTTTCAGGTTACATATCGTTTTTGGCATTCCATTGGAGAGAGATTGAGTTACCTGAGATTAGTGTGTGTAACATAAGATGATTCACTTACAGTAAAAGCCTTTGTTTCATCCGAGGAGTCACTTTCTTGAGGTTAAAGCATAAGATGATGAATATGATCTTTGTTGGTGAGCAGCAGGAAAACTAGGGCGTTGTACTTCTTGTGCGAGAGTGAATTTGAAATAACATCGGTTATGTCGTATAAAAAGTGTTATATTGCTACCACGACAAACCTCAAACTAGGGCTGGGCGATATGGCCAAAAATATTCTCACAATATTGTTTCCCACATTATATTATATCAATATTTATCACAATATCCATTTACCATTTATGGGGAAGAAAATGCTTTCCACACATTTGTTAGACCTTGAGACATTGAGAATGAATGTAAACTTGGTTGTTCACTATTAAATTCCAGAAGCAGAGGTGTTAAGTCCAGGTTCAGAAAGTAAAAGTCCTCTGGATTTGCTAATTAGCACAGTTTTTTTTCAGCCAGGAGATTGTACTAATTAGTGAAATCAGCTGGCTGAGTTCAAAGATATGGAAGGACTTTTACTTTCTGACCCCTGGACTTTACACATCTGTCCACAGAGTAGCTACACGGTATAATCAGTGATCAGTTGACTCACTTAGAAAAAGTGAGGAAACCCCCTTGCCTTAGTAATAAATTAATAGTAATAAAGTAATAAATAAGTAGCCTAATAAATAAAAGCAGCCATGGGGAGCTGCTGGGGAGCTGAGTAATACATTTGCTGATAATTTACTCACCCCCATGTCATCCAAGATGTCCACGTCTTTCTTTTATCAGTCGAAAAGAAATTAAGGTTTTTGATGAAAACATTCCAGGATTTTCTCCATAATGGACTTCATTGGGATCCAAACGGTTCAAGGTCCAAAAGACAGTTTCAGTGCAGCTTCAAAGGGATTTAAACGGCACTAAACAATAAATAAGGGTCTGTTTATAAAAAAAAAAAAATCTTGAATGTCCTAAATGAACTAAGGCCTAATCCTGGCCTAAAGGGAATAAAGGCATTTAACAATATTGCAATACAGCATCTCTTTTCTTCAATCTTTCTTGTAGGGAAGCTGTGGAGGAGGAGAACTGTGATCCAGGCCTCTCAGGGAGATGGACGGCCGTGTTCCTCACAGCTGGAACAGTGGAAGCCCTGTCCTGTTAGACCCTGTTACAGCTGGAGGTACAGTGCCTGGTCTCCATGCAAATCTGAGGTGAGTTTGCTCATGATCCGCTCAGCTAAAAGCTGAACTAAATATTTAAGAAACTTTTGTAGTAGATGTTGATCCTCGACTATATGCAATTTTATGTTACTGTATGTGTACTTTGCATACATAAGTTTCATTTTCTGACTTTTTAAAGGACTAGTTCACTTAAAAAAAAAAAAAAAAAAAAAAAAACTTTTGCTGATGATGTACTCACCCCTATGTCATCCAAGATATCCATGTCATTCTTTCTTTAGTTGACAAGAAATTTAGGTTTTTGATGAAAACATTCCAGGATTTTTCTCCATATAATGCACTCAAGGTCCAAAAGACAGTTTCAGTGCAAACTTCAAACTGTTCAAAGAGCTTTAAACGATTCCAGACGATGAATAAGGGTCTTATCAAGCGAAACGATCGCTCATTTTTTTAAAAAAAAAAAGCTGAAAATCTTGGAATGTTTCATCAAAAACCTTAATTTCTTTTTGACTGAAGAAATAAAGACATGGATATCTTGGATGATATGGGGGTGAGTAAATTATCAGCAAAAGTTTTTTTTTTTTTTTTTTTTTTTTAAAGTGAACTACTCCTTTAAGAGGGGTGTTGATTTCGCAGTGGATAAGACACATGCCTTTGGTGTGAGAGACCCGGGTGAAAACAGTAAATCAGACACATAAGTTATATAATTTTTTTAAGGGGAGGCTATTATATTTAGCAAAGATGCATTAAATGAAAATGACAGTATAGACATTTAGAATATTAATGTTACAAGATATTTCTATTTCAATTAAATGCTATTATTTTTGAAAAAAATATTGTGGTTTCCACAAAAAAAAAAAAAAAAAAAATATATATATATATATATATATATATATATATATATTGTCATTGGGAATAAATAAACAAAATAATAAATGAAATTTATTTTATTAAATGAAATAAATGGAAAAATGACTGCACATTATTTATTTGAAAAGGCATTGTAGATATTAAATTTACAAAGTAATGTGTAGCAGTTTAACCTGATTAAGTACACATTACTTAGCTTTTTTTTTTTGGTATATTATTGTCACAAGGTTGGCACTTTTCCCTATAACAAACCACCAGCAATTCATGTTATCTGCATCAGTGTTTCGGTATGTAGAATATTCCCCAATCCTCTCCTGCTTTGGCCTTTTCACAGTATTTCTGCTGCCGTCTTCCTCCTGTCATCAGTCTGGCTTTCAGGGCCCAACAGGGGGTTTAATTAAAGACAACAGACAGAAGACACCCCCTCTCTCCGTTCCTCTTTTCCTCCTTCCCCCCATACCTCATGCTCCTGTCACAGTGCAGGCTGTGAGAGAATATTGACTCTGGCCTTTGTTCTCGGCTGCCTGTCTCTAAAGTGTCTTCTGACAGCCCTCAGCAGTCTCCAGCACTTGTGCCCCATGTTTTCAGAGATTTTCAGCAGCCATGAAAAAATAATGCCGGTAACTGACAGTGCGAAACATAAGGACTGAGAAACAATGCTGGGATTTATTCCCTTATTTTGTATCACCATGAAAAGTTTTGCCCTTTCCAGGTCTAGAGCTCTAAAGAAGCTGCATTTGTGTGTAGAATCCATCCTCAATCTCCTTTAGGACTACAAAAAGTTGTTTTTCACTACAGCTGGTGTCCAATTGTAGTTGTTAATGTCAAAACTCTGCATTTCCTCAGGGCGCACATTGTGGAGAAGGCCTGCGCTTTAGGAATGTCTCCTGCTTCGTGTCTGACGGCTCGGGGAAGGATCCGGGAAGTATGGTGGATGAGGAACTTTGTGGAGACCTGGAGCAGACAGTGGATGGAGACAAACAGATCATCCTGCAGGAGGCTTGCACTGTGCCCTGCCCAGGTAACAACTAATGCCTCATCTGTGCCAACATGCTGCTGATGCAAGCACTGGAATTGAAGTGCCATGTTGATGATGTGAAGCTTGGGTTCAGCAACTTCAAATCTGGAATCAACTGACTACATCCAAATTAAATGGCAATATGTATATGTATATATGAAGAGTTCAGATGCAAAAGCCTCTAAATGCCATTTGAAATTTTCTTCTAGAATGGTCATTTTTATCAAGCTTGTATATTTAAGTTCAGTAATTTCACTTAAATGACAATTAATAGGTAATCTTCATTGCCAGTTAAGTGAAATTACTGAACTTAAATATACAAGCTTGATAAAAATGATCATTTTAGAAGAAAATTTCAAATGGCATTTAGAGGCTTTTGCATCTGAACTCTTCATATGTATACGTTTAAGTTTGCATAGTTTAAGCATCACACATCAAAATTAGGTTAATGAAACCACAAAAAAAAAGATACAAAAAAATTATTGGTTTTGACCAAAAAAATATTAAGCAGCACAACTGTTGCCACTTAATAAATTAAATTTAAAATGTATTAAAATATAAAATTATTAAAATATTATGTCGATATTTATTTGACCTAATATCTCTTAAATATATATATATATATATATATATATATATATATATATATATATATATATATATATATAAAGTGAACTGTTAATAGGATTAAATTATCAATATTAAACTCATGATTTCCTACCAGTCTTTGCAAATCAGATTTGCAAATATGTTAAAATGATATTCCTGTTACATTATTAATTTACCTTTACCAGATCAGTTAAATGTTTTTGAAACGAGTCTCTTATGCTCCCCAAGGCTGCTTTTATTTGATCAAAAATATAGTAAAAACAATAACATTGTGAAATATTATTACAATTAAAAATAACAGTTTTATGTGGTGTAATGACAATTTGATTAAAGCCTATTATGTAGTAAGTGGGAAAATACCATGCTTAATATTTATCCCTGTCAGTATAAATGGGTTTTGATACTTGCGAATATATAGTTAAGACTCGGTTCTAGGAGTGTGTTAAAGCAATTGCAATCTCACACTCTGTCTAGCAGTTCACTTTTATAAACTAAAATGTCATATTAACGAGGCTGCTTTTATGAGTCATCATCACACTGCTGCAATTCAATACCCTCATATACCTTGTGATATTACCTCATTCAAAATGGAGAATTATGGCTTCATGGCCATTGTTATTTCACAGAAAAAAGGATGGAAAGAAAGATTTCTGCTCAGGCACTATTTTTAAAGCGTTTCGTTTCAGCCAGCGAGTTTGAGTGACAGATAGTAAGACACAATTTTGACATGTCCTTTGTGGCAGAAGTAGAGGGTTGGATTGTACGGAGTGCCTAAAGGCACATGGTGATGGAGAAAAAAAAATGAGATGAAATATATTTCAGTGCTTTTGAGTTCCTACAAGAAACTTTGCTTTTGCTTGCAAAACTTTTATAGTCTTTGTGAGGGAACACAAAGTTTCTCATGGAAACGCAAACATTTAGGGGAACGCCAATTTGATTTTCGAGAGAATGCAAAAACATTGATTGATATCAAATATTTCCTCCCATCTCATATCATATTTTTTTCTTCAACAGGCTCCGTATTATTGAGATTTGTACAAGGGGACAGTAACAGTGACGTCACACCAGCTTGTCAGTGCAGATTTGTGTTGTGTTAGGGTAATTTACATGAGCTTTCTTTTGAAAGTTGCATAGTCCTTCACCCATTTTGATGTTTGACCCCATCATTCGTCGATCCTTATAAGCGTGGCTCCCTGGCACACATCCCATCTCGCCCCCATCTATAAAACCTGGTTAAAACCAGACCATACTCAGTTGAAACCTCTCCGAGTGTTGTTCTTTGCTCGGTTTTTAACAAAAAGGAAATGTTCAGATCGCTTAAAATAGACGCGATAGCTGATTCGAACAACTGATGTTCGACGGCGGCATCCGTCTTTGTAATGTAGGCTACAAAATCTGCTTTAAAATCCCAGCACTGTCATCATCATGTAAAGCCCGCCCCAACGTTTCTGATTGGTGCCACGATTTCGATGGACTGGAAATGGGTTTGAATGAGCTCTTTGCCAGACTAACTTTCAGGGCAAATCTAAATTTGCCAGAAGTTGTCTGGGTTCTCCCAGACTAGCTGTGAAACTGCTGCGCTCCCTCTGTGTCTTCCCTCTGTTTTTTTTTTGTTTTTGTTTTTTTTATTACGATCTCTCTCGTTCTTCTCTATTTTCACACAAATGTTTCTTGATGATGCCTAGCTTCACATGTGAATATTCATCCCTCTGCTGTGAAACCTCATCAGCTATTCACACACATATTAGAGTGTACTCTGTGAACTCAGGTGTCACATCTGCCTCTGGCTTTCCGCTGCGCACGTGCTCTGATAATCACGATCATAGGATTAGGGATTCATGGAAGGACAACGTTATGGATAATTAATACTCTGGGAAATATTAACAAATCAGCACTGCTATTACAACAGGACAGACTGACCTACTTCTGTTGAAAAAACACCCTGAGATCACACACACACACACACACACCAAAAAAAAAAAAAAAAAAAAACTGTGAAAGTGGAGTTTAGGTTTATTATCTTAATATCCTTCATATTAAAAAGAAAGCCCATAAGCGGAATTTGTTAGTTTTAGACCCAGTAGGTTGATAATACGGAAACTTTTTCGTTCTTTAGGGTTTTAGATTGAAATCTCTTAATGAATCACTAGGCCCACACAGAATATGTGCCTGCGGAGCTCCTCGGAAACCCCTATGGACTTCTGTTAATTTGAAACGCTTGTCTTCTGCAAATTTGTTTATTAAATATTTTGGTGAATTTGATTATGCCTTCAGCTACCAATAATCTGTAGAACTCTCAGCACCATTTAAATATTTTTTTTTCAGCAAAATTCATGCTTATAGCTGCGTCACACAATTTAAATTTAAAGAAGTTATCTTTTACATTTTCAGATTTTTTTAGTGTGTAATGTTGCTGTTTGAGCATTTGCGAAGTTACAAATTTCCGCTTTGAAAATCCGCAAAATAAAATGCACAAGCAAAACTAAAGGGGCGAGGCCTGGTTGAGCTGTGTCATAGACATACCCTAGACGTCACCTTGGCTACGGTAGTTCATTCGAACAAATGCGTCACTAGAGCGGCCATCTTGAAACAGGGGAGCCCCTCCACTTCAATGCATCAGCGTCAATGTAGACACAGGTCTAACGGAAACAAAATCACCATAAATCTTGGGGTTTTTTGGGGGTTTTTTTTGGTTTGTTCCAACGGTCAGACCAACGCATTCTCATCCTTTAGCGTCACATAGAACGCTATATGACAAAATGGCGCTATACTACGCGCATGGCACCTGCTATCGTTAATATAACACGTGCTGTGATGGGTAGCTTTAGGTGTGGGGCAGGGTAGGGTAGTCTCATATTACGCCTAAGGATTTATGACGACTTGGTGTGTAGTATAGCGCCGTTTTGTCATATAGCGTTCTATGTGACGCTAAAGGTTGAGAACAGGCTGGTTAGACATGTATTTATCATTGATTCCAGAAAAAAAATAAATAAATAAAAACATTCTTCCTTAGTTAAGATTTCATCCTTGAACATCATACTCTGCACAAAAGTCCATCATCAAAAATCAATGATTTCGAAGTAAAGGCAGAGATGGCAGCGTTACCTAGCTACTTCCTATGACAAGACCCCTGTTCCAAGATGGCGGTGGTTTTGATGCATGCTTAGAACCCCAAGATGACATCTAGTATATACAGTATGTCTATGGAGTAGCGTGTTGAAACTCACAGTTATGGTAAGGGGCGTGGCATTCCTGAAACACGTTTGAAGCAGTTGACCAATTAGGGTGTCACGATTTCGATTTTAAATCGAAATCGATCAAAATGAATTAAAATGGAAATCTATCAAAATTAATTCACAATCTCGAATTTCGAATAAAAAAATGGAATCGTCGATGAAAAAGCCAGTTTTCAGACATCCCAAGTCTCGCGGAAGTTCCGGGAGTCTCCCATATATTAATAGCAGCTCCTAGATACACACAAATTAGTTAAAATCTCCCGGAATCTAGAGTGAGCGAGCAAAATCGCGCATGCGAGACAGAAAAAGCTGTGCTCCAAACAGTTTTGTGTGCACGGCAGAGAGGGAGAGAGCGAGAGACCTTGCGTGTGTGCCTCATGAAGCGCATGTAAGACAGAGAGCATCCTGATTGGCCAATTGATAAAAATCTAGAATCGAATCGAACCTTGACCTTAGAATTCGAAAATGTAATCGAATCGAGGATTTGGAGAATCGTGACACCCCTATTGACCAACCACAGAAAAAAAAACTGGTCTAGCCGACCAATCAGAGCACGTTGCGCTTTTCAGAAGGAGGGGCTTCATAGAAACGGGAACTAGAGGTGTGTTTCCCGAAAGCATCGTTAGCCAACTATGGTCGCAAGTTCCGTCGTTTTTCAAAAGAGTTCAATGGAAATTGCGACCAACTTGCAATCATAGTTGGCTAACGATGCTTTCGGGAAACACAACCCAGAGCGTTACTGACAGACTGAGAAGAGAGGTGCTGCAACAATGTAATATATGTGGAAAATAAGCTGTTTTTGAACGTTCAAGCATGAAAACCTATTCTAGTAGACCCCAAAACAAAATCAAGATTTTGAAAAAGGGCATTATAAATCCTTTAATGGGCATTATAGATCATTTAATAAAAAATTGCAACAAAACAAAAAGTATTTATTGTGAATCATGAAGGAAAACCCTGCTTTAATCTATCCAAGAGACTGTGGCAGTCATATCAATCACCCAATCATTTTCTAACAGAGATGTTGATGTGTTGGCCAGGTGAGTGTTACCTGACAGACTGGACTGTGTGGAGCCAGTGTCAGCTGAGCTGTATCAGCGGGGATGATCTGGGCTTCGGCTCGGTGCAGGTCCGTTCTCGTGCCGTTCTAGCTCAGGAACCCGAGAACCTTCTTCAGTGCCCAGAACAGGAATGGGAAGCCAGACCATGTACAGGTGAGTCAAAACCAATGCATTTAGGGCTGAAAATGCAGATAGATACCATAATGTTTTAACCTCTTAAGTGTCACGCGGCACGCCGAATTTAAATGGTTGTAATTCGAGAATGCTTTGGAAGATGCAAGATTGGTCTTGTTTTAAAGAAGACATTTGGCTAAATAATTTAAGAAAGTGAAATAGAAAAAGAGTTATAGAAGTGTTTGTGCAAATGTAAAATGTAAACATTTAATTATTCATATTTTATATAAAATGTATTTTTTCAAAACCTGGTGGACTCTAAAACTGCAATAAAATCAAAGCCAAAATTCAGAAAAAGTTGTGTTTCAAAAATTGAGTTGATATCTAAAAACAAATTATGGGCGCAGTACCAAACTTTTTCACTAGGTCACAACCAGACTCCATTACTGCCCATATAAGGGCGCCTCCATTTCCATATGTGTTTTGACTGATCTGAACCATTATTTCCACAATTTTCATACAATTTATGAAGCAGGCGTCCTATTCAGAAGTAGTAAGGGAAGTTTGGCAGATTTTGACATGAATTCAAACTCAATAATCACATAAAAACAACATGCGTGTGCATTATAGCTCGCTGCCACAACAGAAATTGTGAATCTATAGTTTTTTTTCTTTATATTTAAAACTTTCAGACCTTAAAAAATAAACCTAATATATATATATATATATATATATATATATATATATATATATATATATATATATATATATATATATATATTGGATGTTTTCTTTTAACTACTGACATGAAAACAATTCATGTTCATCAATATTTCAAAATAAAGGTCTTAACATGCCTTAGGAGTTCTTGTTGCGAATTGATAGATTACAGCTCTTCTGTAATTTATTTTAAAAATCAATCACCAAATATGAAAACTACAGATTGTAAGTTTTCAAATTATATAAAATTTGTCAATATTAGTTTATTATAGGATATTACTGTTTTAAATATGTAATGTCCACCTTAAGAAGTTAAGGTTTTGCAATGTTTTTTTTATGTGTCACTGTTAATACTGTTTTATGCATTTTAAGATGGCCAATGTTATGAATACAAATGGATGAGTGGTGCATGGAAAGGCTCATCTCGTCAAGTCTGGTGCCAGCGCTCTGATGGATTAAACGTCACAGGTGTGTTTGAAATTATTATTTTTAATTAATTTTATAATTATGTCCTATAAAAAAAAAAAATAATAATAAAGGACAGAAGAGTTGCAGCCCCTGGTGCACAAATTGTAGAAGCAGAGATAAACCACCCTGTATCTGCTTTCGATATTTAGAGGATATATGAAACCATTACTTCGACAGAAGCATCAATAATCTTTCCCCAGAGAGTGTTTGATGACAGACTGGGGTTTGAGATAAAGTTGACGTCCCGTGCTGTCATTTCCTGTTGTGAAGGCTGAAGTGTATGATGTCTCCTCTTATTCATCTGTATATACTTAATGGAAATATGCTTTTAATCCATGACAATGTGACACTCACAATTAATCCCATTCACCATCATGCCAGCTGTCCTCCCATGCTAATGTGTCTGTGTGTGTATTTCTCTGTTGGTGCAGACGTGGAAATACATGAGAACAGAAGTATGCCTATGTCCCTCACACTCCGCAGAAGGACATTATAAATACATTTACAAATGAGATTTCATTTTCTGCTGAGCTTTGTAATGCCATATTTATGCCAAATAGAGGCTTGGATTCAATCCCTATGATTTTCAAATGTTTATTTGTCCTCTGTGTTGAGCCGTCCAAACTGACCTCGTTCCAGATGGCACACATGAGTCTAGTCACTTTTGATTGGCCGAACAGGGCAGCAGAACTTCTAAGGCTGTAACCAATCCCTCTTCAGCAACCAGGTCCCCGTTTATGCATATTCATGAGTTATATTAAGGTGTGCAGCGGCATGAATATTCATACAAGCTGCTAATTGGTAAACATGTTTCTGCAGATGCTTACAGTTTATGCTGCACCTTTAAAAGTGAGATCTTTTAACATGCCAATGGCTTTATCTTATTGCTAATGATGAAATTGTACACTAAGAGGGAGAGAGAAAATGATTTAACGTTTTACAAGCATCACCTTGTAACCAGCTCTCTGATGCTGCTTGAGGACTTTACAATTGTCATTTTACCTGGCAGCAGCAATCTAGAGTTTTTCCGGAATCGAAGAGCAGTTCTATTTCACTGTTCCCATTGTTGATTGGATGTATTGATTCATCCCAGCTTAGAGAAAATAACACCAGTGCACTGGCCGCCGGCTGCCCATTTCAGTGCTTTTATAGATCCAGTTGATTCCCACAGGCTGCGATTTGTAGAGAGGTGAGCGAAAGGATGTTGAGATCGTACACATAGGCGAGCCATGAAGAGGATTTTTTTTTAATTGTGTTGGCTGATGATAAAATGGGCCAAAATCCCATGGACATACATTGACAGAGCAGCCCACGCATGAATATCTAGGGACCAGAATATAATAGAGACTGGGAATGGTAAGAAATGAGTAACCCCTCAGAACACATAAGCAAACATCAAGAACATCCTAGAAATAATCTAGAAAACACTCAAAATACCTGACCACATGGGCCACAAAGGTGCACTTCCTGGCCTCTAAAAAGGTTTGGAGAAAATCATATAATAAAATTGTAAATTAAATATATATATATATTTTAAATATAATAAACGAATATATAAATAATATTTAATTTAATTAATACAAAATAATTCAAAATTGCATTTAATGAATACAAATCTATTAAATCAATGTTATATAATAACAATAATATGTCATAATAAATATAATATGATAACAATTCTGCTTTTTTAATTCAACTCTAATTATTTTATTTGACCACCAGTTTTAAGTTTTTCTTTTGTTTCTACACCTAATTATGGAAGCTCAAATCTGCTTAATAAGAAAAAAAACCCCACAAATTTTGTAAATCATAGTTATTATTACACAAGTCATCATGATTATGAGATGAAACAATTAAATTGTAAGATGTTATGTCAATGAGCTAACTTCAAAATTATGAGTAAAGTGATGACATTGAGATAAAAAAGTCAATTATGAGCTACAGTATAATGTTGAATTTGACAAAAAGTAATTGAGATAAAAAGATCTTGAGTACATAGGAAGTAGACTTTAATACTTCATTATTTATTTATTTATTTATTTATTTATTTTATTTTTTCATAATGTGGTGGAAATGGGTTTCCATGTCTAACAGTACTAGTAGGGAGAAGAAAATAAATACACTTTTCTTTTTTTTTTATAGAAACTTTTTTTTATTTTTTATTTTTATGGAGAAGTCCTTCAGAAAGGGGAAACATTGTATTGGACTGTCTTGCAAAGACTAAAGACTTTAAGATTTTACCAGAATTTATCTAATATGTAAATGTGAAACACCTCGTATAAGCTTGACTACTGTATTTTCCTATTTTTCTGTATTGTATTTATGCAACTCTTGTATATTTTGTAGTCTCATCTGCTGACATGGCATTAAAAATCTATCCTACTACTACCCTCGAAAGACAGTCCGCCCATATTGATATTGAGTTTTGCACGGCCAAGCACCGCTCACATTTTCTCCATTTTCTTTACTGCCTCATGCATATCAGTTTACACATCAGTAATATCATAACACGAGAGGATTTAAGCACGGATTAAATTGGAGTGAAGTGTGCTTGGCAGTGTTTTGCATTTCCAGAGAGAGAGAGAGAGAGAGGGGGAGAGAGAGGATGAATGTGGGAGAGCAACAGAATAGAGAGTCTTTGATGCCTCCTGCCTCCAGGAAAATACACTGGCTGTAAATGGGCATGTGCTTCTTTGTGTGTGTGTGTGTGTGTTAATGCCATTAAACAATATAAAACTTTGAACTCTTTCCCTGCAGGTGGATGCCCATTGACAAGCGAGCCGGTGTCAGACAGGTCATGTGACCCAGCCTGCGACAAACCTCGCTCAATCTGCACTGAGGTTAGTAGTATTTGTGCGTCATGTTTATGTCTCCTGAGGTGTGATGCTGGGATGCAGGCAGACTGCAAACAGGCTTTATGGATATTCAATACAGCAGGATTCGACTTCTTTCAGGAGAGAGAGAGTTAGTGCTGGAATGTGTAATGGGAAATGAAGAAACATGAGGACCAACTGCACCGGTTGTAATTGGAAGATTTGATACCCGCTTATCAACAGCTTCCATCTTAATAACTTTAGATGGACACTATCAAACCCTGTTTACTGTTCAGTCTTTTGCTGATAAAAATAACAGTGTTAGCCCTTTGCATGGGCTTTATCAAGCACTGTGACCAATGTCAGACGGCATTAGAATCAGTCACACTTACACTGCAGTAGAATCAGTGCAGGCCAAAGAAAACACCTTAGGGGAAGATATGGCACTATCAGTTGAAAGCTTTATATTATTCTGGATGGCTGTTTTGGAGTGGTTGGTGTGTTTGAAGGTTTTTATGCTTGCTTATGCCTTTGATTTGACTGTAAGATCCTCGAAATAAATTATTAATCTGTTTATGGACATATACAGTTGGGCAGAGCGTGGTAATATGTTGCAATTTCTTTGATATACATATTTTTTTATTTCAATATGTTATTATATTTTATTTTAATAATGTCATTTGCAACGTTTTCTTTAATTTGGTTAAAAATGTCTTACTCTTTTATAATTTCCATACATTATTCACAGAACATGTAATGAAAAGAACTGGAACAATTAATAGAACAAATTAGTTGTGATTTAAGCAATTTTGAGCGTTGCATGGTTTTTGGTGCCAGACGGGCCAATCTGATTATTTCACAATCTGCTCAGTTACTGGGATTTTCACGCACAACCATTTCTATGGTTTACAAAGAATGGTGTGAAAAGGAAAAAAAAAAAAACATCCAGTATGCGGCAGTCCTGTGGGTGAAAATGCCTTGTTGATGCTAGAGGTCAAAGGAGAATGGGCCGACTGATTCAAGCTGATAGAAGAGCAACTTTGACTGAAATAGCCACTCGCTACAACCGAGGTACAGTATGCAGCAAAGCATTTGTGAAGCCACAACACGCACAACCTTGAGGCGGATGGGCTACAACAGCAGAAGACCCCACCGGGTACCACTCATCTCCACTACAAATAGGAAAAAGAAGCTACAATATGCAAGAGTTCACCAAAACTGGACAGTTGAAGACTGGAAAAATGTTGCCTGGTCTGATGAGTCTTGATTTCTGTTGAGACATTCAGATGGTAGAGTCAGAATTTGGCGTAAACATAATGAAAACATTAATCTGTCATGCCTTGTTACCACTGTGCAGGCTGGTGGTGGTGGTGTAATGGTGTGGGAGATGTTGTACTGGCACACTTTAGGCCCCTTAGTGCCAATTGGTCATTTTTTAAATGCCACGGCCTACCTGAGCATTGTTTCTGACCATGTCCATCCCTTTATGGCCACCATGTACCCATCCTCTGTTGGCTAATTCCAGCAGCATAATGCACCATGTCACAAAACTCGAATCATTTCAAATTGGTGTCTTGAACATGACAATGAGTTCACTGTACTAAAATGACCCCCACAGTCACCAGATCTCAACCCAAAAGAGCATCTTTGGGATGTGGTGGAACGGGAGCTTCGTGCCCTGGATGTGCATCCCACAAATCTCCATCAACTGCAAGATGCTATCCTATCAATATTGGCCAACATTTCTAAAGAATGCTTTCAGCACCTTGTTGAATCAATGCCACGTAGAATTAAGGCAGTTCTGAAGGCGAAAGGGGGTCAAACACAGTAATAGTATGGAGTTTCTGATAATCCTTTAGATGAGTGTATAATTTCATATATGTTAGATGTGATTAATCACAATTATATGATTCGACAACATTAATTACAATTAAATAGAGCTAACTTTTATTTTATTATTGTCTTCTATTCAATATTGTATTTTTTAAAGTTAAATTGTTTTCTTTAATTTCTTTAAAATGACTCTTCTACGTCATATTGTAATTTCAAAACATCATTTACAAAACAGTTAAACTTAATAGCAAAAAATAAATAAATAAATAAATCTAAAACTAGTCTACAGAACCAATTAAACACTGGCTTGTTCACGTAAACATATAGTTGTCTGTCCCCACAAATGATGCACTATACATTTTGTCATTCAGCATCAGTCTGACAGCAAACAGTTGCCTGGAAACAGGGTGGCTTAATTTACCCCACTCTCCCCAATATTCAACTTGTTCCTTTGAAGATAATCCTAGATGCACACATTCATTGTGAGCTACTACAATTCTCCTCCAGCATGCGATTTTTTTTTTTTTTTCACCCCCATTGCATATAAACTACATGTTGTGTGAAATCGAAATGATTGTGAGTGTATCTAAACCGTGTCTCCCGGGGTGAAGGGAATCCCTCTACTGTGGGTAGAATCTGACTGTATTTATATCAGATTCTTCTGCTACATCTGGACCTGCTCTCTTGCGCCCGTCTGTAGAGATGCAAAAGCCCCCGGTGCGTTCCGTGACCGGGCCGATCTGACGGCTTGTGTTTGCGTGTGGGGCGATTATCCTCCCAAAATTGCAGTGGGAATAAGAGACCCCCTGCAGACCACAGGAACCTGGGGGTTTCTCCACATTTATTTGCACTCGAACATGCACTCGTAGCCATGGAGAACCTTCAGGATTCGGGATCCGGATGTTTTTCAGAACAAGGAAAGCACTAAAATTACACTAGAACAGCATCTTTGAAATCACAGCTAGACGCCGCAGAAATATTTTTAGTAGCTGTTTGCTGGAAGAAAGAACTACGTGACACAGAGGAAGTTAAGTGATGGTCGCAGGAGACGGAAAGTGAATTAAATTAGAGGCAGTTTAGAGGCCGGGGGAATGCCACAAATAGAAAGATGTCAGTGTTTTTAACAACAGGTATCAATTGTTTTCTGGTCCCATTTTACTTAGTCTCACATAGCCATACTTTAATCAAGTCTGATCCACATCACAGCGTATCTTATTCTAACCTACATGCTTCAGGTAAAAGTAGATGTTAAAACATTTTAATGTAGCAGTGCCAGTATATAAAAAAAAGATTCTATAACAATAACAAAATGCTCTGTCTCCACAAAGCGTTATATATATATATATATATATATATATATATATATATATATATATATATATATATATATATATATATATATATATATATATATATATATAAAACACAACAATTTTTTTTACAATATATATATATATATATATATATATATATATATATATATATATTAAAAAAAAAATTGTCTAATAAATTGTTCATTTAGTCATTGGATGTGTTTGGTATGATACTGACCAAGGCTGCATGTATTTGATTAAAAATACAGTAAAAAACAGTAATATTGTGAAACATGTTTACAATTGAAACTCGCTGTTTTCTATTTGAATTGTTTTTTGTTTTGTTTTTTTATTGTAATTTATTCCTATAATGGCAAAGCTGAATTTTCAGCATCATTACTCCAGTCTTAAGTGTCACATGATCCTTCAGAAATCATTTTAACATGCTGATTTTGGTGCTCAAGAAACACTTCTTATTATTAATAGTGTTGAAAACAGTTGTGTTGCTTAATATTTTTGTGGAAACCTTGATTTGTTTCAGGATTCTTTGATGAATAGAACATTCAAAAGAACAGCATTTGTTTTATTACGTTATAAATGTGTTCACTGTCACGTTTGATCAATTAAATGCATGTTTGCTGAATAAAATTATTGCCTTTAAAACTTTTAAACAATGTTTGTTTTCCATTGTTTTATAGACCATTTCACAAGATGTAAACAACACTGGTCCAGAAGCACTTCCTGTTTCAGTTTTTTAACACTACATAAAAGCTGGGATAAAATACAACCAACAGAATATTTAAAACTGAATCAAAAAGTTAAACAAACATCTTTAAGATGTTTTCTTTACATGTGAAATAAAGAAAACAGTTACAAACTGAAACAGGAAGTGTTTCTGGACCAGTGTTGTTTACATCTTGTGAAATGGTCTATAGTGCATGCAGCTTGTCTGATGTAAACAGATCCACGTGTGTAACTGGTATGATGTCTCCCCCTGCAGGCTGGTGTGTGCGGCTGCGAGGAGGGTTACACTGAGGTGATGACATCTGATGGAGTGTTGGATCAGTGTACGCTTATACCAGTGCTTGAGATCCCCACCGCAGGAGACAGTAAAACTGACGTGAAGACGATCAGAGCACTCAGCCCCACTCAGTCCACCGCCAACATGCCCGGCCGTGCAGGACGCACCTGGTTCCTCCAGCCCTTCGGACCTGGTGAGTTTGGGGAGAACAAAGCTCTGAATGGGTGCAAAGACTCATATTTTCACACTAACTATTGCTAACTATCTGTAATCATTTTCTTTAAAAGTGTTTAACTTGCGTGTCTTCAAATTAAACAGAATATGTCCATGTGGCCCATAGATTTAAGGTTAATTGAAAAATGATGCATGATTAATTTTACATATGCCACTTGGTTTGGGATTTTGGCATCAATGCAATGAAATTCAGATTTTATTAAAAGGGATCTATTATTCTTTTTTTTTTTTTTTTTTTTTAAATTGAGATTTCTTTAGTGTATGCTGTTGCTGTTTGAGCATGAAAAATGTAAAAAAGCACAAAGTCACCCCAAAGGGAGTTATTCTCTATATCAGTGCATAGTTTCTGAACTCCCTGAAATGCCTCCATAGTCTTGAGTTTTCTTCCGAGAACAAACACGTCACAATATTCCTCATTTTAGATAATTCCCAGACAAGACATATAGAAAAAAAGGGCTGAGGCTTGTTTGAGTTGCGTGTATGTAAAGAGACGTGGCGTTTCGGAAACACTCTCGAAGCAGTTGACCAATCACAACACACTGGTCCAGCTGACCAATCAGAGCACATTGTGCTTTTTAGAAGGAGGGGCTTCATTGAGACAGGAACTAAACAGAGCATTACTGACAGACTTTAAAAAAAAAAAAATAAGGTGTTTTTTGTACCACTGCAAAAAAGGCATATTATGTCCTCTTTAAGTGTATCTTAAGTGTCCAAATCATTTTTGAGGCCACGATAACATATGATGATCCAAAAAAAGGAAGGGTGTTCCCAGAATGGCTCTGACTAGTTGTGTCTGTTGTCTTGGTTATAAGCAGCTGAGATGCAGCTTTATCATTGTTTTGATGTGTGTGTGTGTGTGTATCTGCACAGATGGCAAACTGAAGACCTGGGTGTATGGTGTGGCAGCTGGAGCTTTTGTACTGCTAGTGTTCATTGTCTCCATGACTTATTTAGCCTGGTAAGAACATTTGTTATGACCTCAAACTAGACATTTTGATCCTTTCATAAATCATCTGCTTTATTATATCCATCTTAAGTTCCATCTAAGTTACTTTGTCCTCCACTGCAAAAATCATTTTACATTTACACTACTTTTACATTTTCCTAATCAATATTTTTGTCTTGTTTTCCACTAAAACGCCCTAGTTAAAACTTTAACAATAAAACTGTACTTTCAGGGAACATATTATAAAATATTAATATTATTTTTTCCTGTTTTGTAAGCATAAATCTCACTAAAAATTGTTAAATGTATGCTGTAGATAAGAAAAAATCATCACCCATGGGATAAGAAACTTAAATCAAAATAGTTAATGTAAGTCTAGTATATGCTTATGTTTTAACTGAAAACGAGACAAAAATACTGATTTAAAAAGGCTTCTTTTTTCATTTGTCATTCTTTTTCCTTTTTTTCTCACTTCTTCATTTGTCTCCCAAACCCCTTCATACCTATCAGTTTTTGTATGCTGGCCCGGCGCTCTCCTCCGAGCCCGGACCCGTCCCTTTCCTCTGTGGTTTGGGTCGGACCCAACGACCAAGAGCTGATATATACCTGTCCTGACTGTCAGCAAATTGAGACTCAGTTCCACTAGAGCTCTCAGCTCAGTCTCATCACTCATGGCCTTGCCCTGTGGCCAATCATGTCCATCACCTATGCCTTCTCACTGTCACATGTGCCTTTCTGACCAATCACAAGGAGCTGTTTGGAGGAGGTGAGCTGGTAGATCAACTGCTAGAAACAGAATGAAGATCAACCGTGTAGCTTTATATAATAGTACACTTCTTTACTTTTTTTTTGATAATAAAAAATCTTACAGACTAAATTAAATATGTAATGAAGTTACTAAGTTGGTTGTGGAATGTTGCAATAAATAAAGAAAAATTTAATGAAATGTAAACGTAAATTAATAGCCATGAAATGCATTTATTTTTAATTGCACGAACATGCAATGCCACCTGACATACGCCATAAAATAAATTTGAAATCACTCCACAATGACTGTTGCTTCTCAAGTAAATTTATCTGGTTTCAAGATTTTTTAGATGTTGAAACGGAAAATAGGACTCAACTACTCTTTAAAGGGATAGTTCACTTTGAAATACATGTTTGGTATGTTTTTATAGCTTACCTCAAGGGCATCCAAGATGTAGGGGTCTTTGTTTCCGCAGTAGTTTCAATTTTGACATTTTTAGGTCAAACCGTTCTTGTCTGTCAGTCATGTAATGCAGGTCTATGGTCACCACCTAAAAAAGCATGCACAGAGAAGTCCAAATCAAACATGATTTAATGACTCGTAAATGTAAGTACACATTGATGGCCTAAGACACGAAATAAACGGTTTGTGGGAGAAAACAAACAGTATTTATCTAGTTTTTATCTCTTGTTGCCACAAAGCACCCACGCCCTCAGATCACTTGGACATGGCTGTGGTTACAAGAGGTAAAAACAATATAAATAGTGTTCGTTTTCTCAAACAAACCGTTCATTTCGTGTCTTAGGCCATCAATGTGTACTTACATTTACGAGTCATTAAATCATGTTTAATTTGAATTTCTCTGTGCATGCTCTTTGAGGTGGTGACCATATACCTGCATTATATGACTGACAGACAAGAACGGTTTGACCTAAAAATATCAAAATTGAAACTACTGCGGAAACAAAGACACCTAAATCCTGGATGCCCTTGAGGTAAGCTAAAACATACCAAAAATGTATTTCAAAGTGAACTATCCTTTTAAGAATGAGATTTTTTGCAGTGCATCCACACGAATCTAAAAATGACTAATATATAAAAAGAACATGGCCATTTGGCCAATATTTTAGCCAGTTTTTGTATCCACACTGCTCACTGATGGTCAGGTCTGACAGCCATCATCATCATCACCAATGAATACTAATCATTTTCTTACACATTATTTTTATTATTATATTATGCAAAATCATGTTTCTTGAAGTTCACATTTAAATGTTGTTAGTTTAACCTATTTACAGAAAAGTTGTTCTGATGCTATAATGACATTTAAGCTAAATTGATTTAGAAGATGTTGTGTTGACATGTGTCCCTATCTCTGTGTCATAGTACTCGCTAAGGTAAGTTTGGTTTGTAGAGTTTAGCGGACTGGAATGCGCTGCTGGCTACTTCCCTGTTCCTTCCATCGCTAAAGCATATGCTTCCTGTAAAAGTAAGCATGGCAGCACACTTAAATGTGCAGTGCTGAGTTATTATATAAATAAGTTAAGTACTTAAAATAAAATATGTTTCAAATAACATTTAGTCAAAAGTTTAGAAACATTAGCTACCCTTTTTAATGTTTTTGAAAGTCTCTTATGCTTATCAAGACATTTATTGGATAAACAGTAATATTGTGAAATATTATTACAATTTAAAATACTAGTTTTGTATTTTAATATACTTTAAAATACTATTAATTTATGTGATGCAAAGCTGAATTTTCAGCATCATTACTTCAGTGTCACATGATCTATCAGAAATGATGCTGATTTGTTATCAATATTAATACTGATGTGCTGCTTACTACTTTTTTATAACCTGTGATATTTTTTTCAGGATCCTTTGATCAATAAATAGTATTTATTTCAATATAAATATTCCGTAACAATTTACTACCATTCAAAATGTTGGGGTCAGTTCTTTCTTTCTTTTTTTTAAATAAATAAATATTTTTATTCTGCAAGGATGTGCTTAATTGATAACAAGTGATAGTAAAGATTTATATTGTTAGAAAAAATATATATTTTGAATAAATGCTGTTCTTTTTAACTTTTTATTTAACAATGAATTCTGAAAAAAAGTATCAGAGGGTCCAAATCAAATTTTAAGCAGCCCAACTCATAATAACAGTATCAAATCAGCATTAGAATAATTTCTGAAGGATCATGTGACACTGAAGTGTGATGATGCTGAAAATACAGCTTTGCTTCACAGAAATAAATAATATTTTAAAGAATCTTAAAATAGAAAACCATTATTTTAAATTGTATATACAGGAGATACACTGTATATACAGGAGATGTACTTATATATAAGTTATAAAAGAATGAAAGGGAAAAATAAAAAAAAATAAAGTAATTTAAAATATTATCTCAATAAATCATGAAATAACTTTGGTGCAGTGTGTAAAGTTATAGTTAAGCTACACTAAATTTCATCTACTGCATGATAAAAAAAGTATTTTACTAAAGCATGTCAAGCAGCAGCAGTGCATGGACATCTAACAACACAAAATACCCCCCAAAACACAAACACAAGGCTTTTCAATGATGCAAGGTGATAAAACACTTGAACAAACAGATGCAATAGATATAAAGGTCACAGATTTAAAGCAGTGCCACAGTGTAAAATATTCTAGAAGGTCAGATCTCTTCAAAGTTTATTAAATATGTGCAGGTAACCAATCTTGCTATCTTTTTGCATCTGTGAAGCAAAAAAAAAAATATATATATATATATATTGCTTTGTATTAACCGCTGTTTTGTTTTTCCACAGCAAAAAGCCAAAGAAGCCCCAGAGAAGACAGATGAACAACAGACTCAAGCCTCTGACGCTGGCTTACGACGGCGACGCTGACATGTAGCCTAACCACGTTCACTACGCACTACAGATACTCGCCTCTTTCCACAGTCGGCCATCGGTACAAGCCTCAAACAAGGAGACTCGCGCCTGCTTTTTATAAGACCGCTAATGGAACCTCAGAGAGAGACTCGATCCATGTTTATATAACGTTTCTCCCCCCTCCTTTTTTTACGTTCAAGTTTTTTTTTTTTTTTTTTTACTTTATTTCACGAGAGCCTTCACAAACTCTTCAAAAATCTTCTTCAGGAAGTCTGCCTTCACCTCTCTGCCCTTGACATCTTTCTGTAACATAGACTTGTCTTTCAGGAGGAAAGTTGCAGGACCCTTATTAAATTGGGAGGTTCTTTTTGCTGAGAAGCACAAAAATACACCCCCATCTCCTGTTTAGTAAACTCGCACTTCTTGTCAGCTCCTGAAACGTGTCAGTGGCTGTTGGGACGTGTCATGTTCAGAGAAACAAAACACACAATTTAGAAGCATTTTGAGCGCTGAAATGTTCTTCCTCTGCGTCGATCAGAAGGGTAAAAGACTGCAGCTCACTAGCGCCCCCTATAGAAACTCTGGCCTGCCTTTCCTCTTTTCTCTATTCAGGCTCCATTTTGCACTATATTAGTGCAGCATGAACATTTACTTATAGCATTGCCATAGAAAACTGCCTCTCGCGAAACAAGAACGTGTACAGTCTTGTGCTAGACAAAAAAAAAAAAATGAGCGAGAGAGAACAAAAGTAGCCCTTTTTCCTTCTAATGGAACACACCGATGTTCGTTTATACATACTTGTTTACTGGTTTCCTCTTGTTTGTGATAACGGGGCAGTTCTTTTGTGGACTCCCCAAACCCCGTCCTGTTGTGTGTACAGTCGCAACCAGCCATGTGTTTGCTTTCTTTGCCTGATTGACTCGTGTGTGATTCAGTGGTTCTTTTTTCACCTTAGAGATCCGGGTCGGAGAAAGGTTTCCATGTATTTCAGTCTTCTCTGATTCCAAAGGGCTCCCTGTTCATAATTTGAGCGCTTTTATCAGTATGATGTTTGATTTACTGATTCTACTGACTTTCCCATGGCTACCTAACACAATAACGACATGCAATTTCTTATCAGCTAGATTTGGAAGAACCAATGCTCTGATCAGTTTGGACAACATTCGTTGCTCTGATATGAGAAAAAAAAAAAAAATCTCAGCTCAATAAGTAATAATCCAAAAATACTGTGTTTTGTGCTGGCACATTAGATAAGGGATGATGTACATCTGGTTATTATGTAAGGGATAATGTACATCCAGCCAGTTGTTATCTCAGAATAAACCCTGACAGCGTGATCAGGTCTTGCGTCCGCCTGAAGGGGTTTATTCTGTGATAACAAACATTATCCTGCTTATTACACGGCTACTTGCCACATAAGTTCACCAATATATTGCCTTGAAATTCTTCAAACGCAAAGCTTCCGAGAAGAAAGCAGTTGCTAGCAAACTAGACGGACATTTTAGGGATACGGTACAGTCATACCAAGGGTAATATATACACCAATTTAGTAAATTAGTAATAGCTATATTAATTTGAGATGAAACCGTTTTAAAATCGTATCTGTTTGTTATCTTTTAATCCATTACAGTGTACAAAACAATCGTTGCAAAATGGCAGCAGCCATAATATGAATATTAATAACAATGGTGATAATGACCACACTATCCCGCTTATTATAGCGCCTAAAAATGCGTTGGAAACGCTGGGCGCACCACATTCTCCTTTTTCCAAAGCACTAGGGCAGTTGCGCTACGGTTGGTTCTTGTCATGTGACCTACTGTGCGCTTATGGTGCGCTTGCGGCATTCTGAAAAGTTGGGATGTTTTTATCTCGATGCGGCGCAGACGTGCTTATGAGCGCGTATACCGCGCGCCTACATTTAAAATAACGAAGTTGAGTGCGCAAAAGACGCGATATGTGAACAGGCCCTTACTTGCCAAATAAATATCAAACATAGATTTAAGTTTAAATTAAATTAAATCATTTTACCCAGCCCAGTCTCATCCCAAGGCATCATCTAACTGACGCGTTTGACAATGCAACATCCGTCGCACATGGCACCCTTTAGCGTCAATATGAAACGCAGAAATAAATGAGCCAGAAGGCGCCTCCTAGTGGTCTAATCCTAACCCTACCCCAGACCTAAACCTACCCATAACCGAATTGTGTTATATTGACGCTAAAGGGTGCCATGTGTGTCGGATTTAGACACATTGTCAAAAGCGTCAGATAGATGACTTCCTAGGATGAGAATGTGTTGTTTTACCTGTATATCATCAAAATCTGAGATGGGAGGAAGACATACACTTTTTGGGGGGATGCAAAGGCATTGAAATACATTTTTTTCCTTCCATATCTTATATATTTTCCATCACCAGTAAGGGGCTCTGTATCATCATACAGCTTCTGCCAAGAAAGAAAAGGAAAAGTCAGCTACAATATAGAGAACAGTCAGGCCAGCAACAAGATGAATGTTAGCTTCAACACATTGGTTAACTGAGACACAAGATGGCGCCAGATGTGTTTGACTGGACAGTAGTGCCAGTCTGATACACAGCATCGCAGTGATGGTTGACCAGAATCCAGTATTCCAGAGAGCTGTGTAAGGAGTGTTTCCTACTGTTCAGTTTTCAAGGGAAAAGTATAGAAAAAACACTTTTTTATATACTTTACAAGAGTATACGTTATATTTGTCACCATGCCATGAAGCTGCATATAGACAAAAGTAAATATTATGTGGATTCAGATATGACTGAAATGGTCATCACTGTCACCGACCTTCTAAAAATTGGGTAAAAAAGCACAAATAAGTAGGTTAGGGCCAGTTTTTCAAAAACCATATCTACAGTGAATGAACTATGGGCGCTATTGATCTCTAAAGGCATATCATTAAATTGATGTTTAAATTAAATTGATATCATTAAAAGGAATGTTTACTTATGTTAATATTACTTGTTTTGTTAATTTGTAAATACATGAATGATCTTTTATTTAATAATGATTTCTTTATTATATATACATTTGTTCATTTCTTTTTTTTACTACACAAAGTGTTTAGTACAAACCTCTCAAAGTGTGTCTGAGAGTGTGTGTGTGGGTGTGTGTAGAGGGAGTGTGTGTGTGTGTGAGAGAGAGAGAGAGAGAGAGTCTA
Source organism: Pimephales promelas (assembly GCF_988280905.1). Classification (NCBI taxonomy): domain Eukaryota; kingdom Metazoa; phylum Chordata; class Actinopteri; order Cypriniformes; family Leuciscidae; genus Pimephales; species Pimephales promelas. The sequence continues at coordinate 24,568,863 of NC_142786.1, read as the reverse complement.
TTGTTACCTTACTGGGGCGATCCAGGTTACTGTGTGAAAATATTGCTTTCTTCTTTTCCTACAGGTTGTTTATATGTGTCTGATGAATTGCTGATAATAAACCAGAAAAAAAAAACCGTTGCTGTACATGTGAGTTGTTTCGGTAATCATTTCAATTTAACCTCCTGTTTTTGTATTTTCGGCATCAGAAATGCACTTTAATATGCATGGGAAAATAATGCAGGTTGATTGTAATTGATTTCCTGTAGATTTTTAAAATCATCTCACTGTTTTTGAGCGGGTACAGATTCACTCAGTGTGACACGAGAAAACTGACAATAATGAAATTGGCACAAAAACTGCTGCAAGTTTATGGTGAAATCCAAAGTACTTGTACATGGAGTCACTCAACATGAATGTTTAAGGGGTTTCTTGTTGTTAAAGCAGCACTCTGTAACTTTTTTAACCTTTATAATATTTTTCTAAAACCATTGAGAAGGTACATTGACTTACAATAGATTGACTGACAGGTCTGCCATAGCATGACAGTGTCTATATCACTTTTTCTGGCACTCTGTAACTTCGGGGTGTGGGTAGGAACCCGAGCACAAAAAGAACTACAAAATTAGACTGCTTTATGGCATGTGTCACTTCCCCCACTTCCTCATATTCCGGCACGAGAGCCCAACAAGTGTTTTTTTTTTTTTTTTTTTTTTTATCTCTGTATGTTGTAATGGCTGAAGCAGAAGTAAAACCAAGAAGCCAAAGGTTTTGTCGGAGGATAGTAGAAAGAGAAAAAGGGAGACTGGCAAAATAAAAGGCTGGACGAGGTCAATGTCCAGCGTTAGGGGTGACTCGAGCGATCAGGGCCGGCCCGCAGAATTGGGTACGGCAAATGAGCGAACGAGTCATTTTTTTAATTCTAATTACTATTTTAAAAACATTCATTCATAATAATACTCCACAAAAATGTAACTAAGTCCCCCGACTCCAGTCCGGTGCATCAATCTTCCCCCGCCTAGCCAATGTAAAGTGTGTCAGAAACAGAGCATGCGCGCGATCAGTTTACTGTTGGTAATGTGTTGTGTAGCTTCGTACCTCGCCGCATTCAGTGTAGACTGCATTGCTTTCTTTTGAGGGCGCTTAACACACTCAAGCATCCCCGTAGAGCCGGGGCGGGCAGCTCGCACCAGACGTGAAAGTATACTGATTACTGAGCTTGGTAGGGGTTACGTTCTGCAAGTAAATAATACATGATTAGACGGACAAAATAATCAGTCAGGATAACTATCCTATGTCTGCAGGCTGATAGTCATGTTTGTTATTTTTCTGGTGAATGGGTCTTGCCTCAGGCTACAGCCTAATGCAAATCGATTTTTCAAATTTGCAGATTCATCTATGGTAGCTTGATATTATAATTTTGACGACATGTTTATTTTCTACCAACAAACATTGAATTGAATTAGCATTTCCATTATGTAAAACAGTAGCCAATAGGCAAACGTTAGGCTACTATAAAGACGCTGGCTTGTTATTGTAAGCTACGCAATCTTGACGTTTGAAAAAAATAAAGCCAATGAAAGCCCATGCTGCTTTAAGGTCTGAACTATATATATCAAAAGTGTAAAGACATTTAGGCCTATAAAGTTATAGGCGATTTCTATTTTAGGAAGAAATTACATTTAAAATATATTTCCGTGTAAAACTTTTCAAAAATTTTAAATTGTAATTTTATTTCACAAAATTGCTGTTTCTACTTTATTTTCGATCAAATAAATTTAATTTTTATTTTTATTATATAAATATAAATCCCTGTTGCGCCGCATATAACCAATAATAATTGGTTATTATTATTATAATAATCATTGAGACCAACGCGAGCCAATCAGCACTCAGTATCACTTCCCTACGTCATCAAACGTGCTAGTGTCACTAAACTCAAAATATAAATCCAATGAAAGCCTAATCAATTAACGTTCTCAAAATATGTCAAACTTACGGTCATGAATTTGCCGGCAAGGCCCGCCATGAATGAGTGGAAGATAGAGTTCAGGTGAGTAGGCTAGATGTTAGCTGCAAGAGTTGGTTTACAGTGTAGAAAAAAAAGTATAGTTGGTATCAAGGGAATTTCATATCTATGAGAGCATAATTATCATTAAATGGGCAACACTTTTCATTAAGATTTTACATGAACTATCAATGAACAATAGCCTACTTCTGCATGTAGCCTACAGCTTGTATTAACGTTAATCTGTTAACTTAGTTAATGCACTGTGAACTAACTTGAACAGTTTTATTAACAAATGTTAATGCATGCTGCAAGAATATATTGTTAATTGTCGTGTTAGTTAATTCATTAACTATACTGCTAAAAATTGAGACCTTTTTGTAAAGTGTCACTATTAAGCCTCTTCATGGTTTGATCCTTGTTGATTTACACCACTAGATGTCGCCACAACACTGTCTAAATATTTGCACTGTCTGACGAGCAGATTTGATTTAATTTGAAAGGTTTAGTATTAAATTAAAGTTCTTCAGAACTAATCTAATCTAACTATGAATAAAATTGCATACATGATTTCTTAAACACATGATGTTTCCCCACACTGATCACAAAAGCAGCATAATCAGAGGAGCGATCATTGGAGGTCTTCCCATATAGAGTTGGACAAAAAGTGACAGTGCCTACAGTGTAAGATGTTCTTTTGTTTTAAAAGTAGAGTCATCCGGCTGCCCTCGGCTTGTTAAAGTCATATCTGGCTTTAATCAACAGGGTCACAATGCTCCTATGATTATAATCATGGCTTGAGGCCTCTGGGAGTCTTCAGTCCTCATTACCCAATCAGTAATTATCACAATCATGTCTCTTGGCCCTCATTCCAATTGAATTCCACAGCTATGAGAAGGAAGCCTTACAGACTGACCTAATCAATTAAGTCCCAGCGCAAGGCTACTTCAATCCGATGACTTTGTCCCAACCTCTGAGTTATCAAGATGGAGCCAAAATTTGATTAAGCAGAACCGAAAAGGATTCCTGGAACATCCACTCCAAAGAGAAGAAAGTAAGTTGGCTTTATTTGGTCCAGCATTGAGGAACTTTGATAATCTTGAGCAGATAAATCAAGCTCTGACTCCATTACACCATTAAATTGCACTTTAGGGAGTCCTAAAACTACAGCTTGTGATTGATTTGAGGATGCTGTGATCTCTGTGCCAAATGTTCAAATCCTGTGGTTAAAGCTTACAGAGACAGATAAAAAAAAAATGTTTCTCTCCTCAACCTCACGTCATACAAACTTGTTTGACTAATATTTTGAAGAATCTCTCATTGTCTATTGTCAGCTCAGTGCAGGAGGACCTAATGTTATTTGGAGCCCATTTTCATTGTATGTACAAAAGTCACCCCGCGAAACTATGCGTTTACTTGCAAAACTTTTGAGATGGAAATGATATGAGATGGAAAGATAAAATGATATAAAAATATAATCTCCCAACAGCATATGGTTTCTTTTTACCTTTAAAAGTCATTTATTTCAAGTCTAATTAAAATTGTATAGTTGTAGATATCACTTGTGATGGTATTTTGTACAGATATGGACAGACGTGCAGTCTACCAATAAAATTAGAGCAACAGCACTATGAACGCCCACAAGTTGGTGTGAATGGGGGTAGTAGAAAACTTTGTTTTTTGTTTCCATCTATCTTGAACTGTTTTTTATGAGCTTACTGTATCCACTTATGATAGTATTATTATGGAAACACGTTCATGAACAATAAGTGATTACTTTGTATCCACTTTTTTCTGCTCTAAACAATGTGCGCTGCCATGACGACGACGCCGGTAGTAAATTTCCGGTTCGAGCTGGTCTATGATTTTTTGCCATGTGTATTAGATTGTGTCATCCCCACATCGCTAAACTAAATCGAAAAAAAAAAACATTCATCAAATGTGATCTGATGATCACGTTATTTCTTATTACATCACAGATAAAAACAAAATGAACGTTTTTCTTTGCTTCATAACTTCCAAAGGATAGCTGATGCAAGACTGCACGATCTCCCTAATCCAGCAAACATACGACTATCACCCCGACTGCGCTGCAGAATAACAGTACTATAAGGTTAGGCTGGCTAGCCCTTTGACTCCTGTCTACCTCTGCTTTCAAAGATGCATAGTCATTTCTCAGGCCTGTGAGGAACGCCGAGTTTCATTCATGAGACCAAAGTCCAGTTTGCGCGCTGTTGCCTCTGTCATGATCATCTATTGTTTACTATATACTTCTTATTTATTAAAACCAGGCAATTGGTTGATGAAGCATTGATTGAAATTAAGATACAATTAGTGAAAAACGAAATTCATTTGAAAGAAAGGTTCCTTTGTGTTTTTTCTTTGATCTCTGTAAAAGTTTTAAAGTCGCTTTCAGAACGGTCATGTCCGCGAATATAAAACGCTTATGTAGACTGATATTTTTCTAATGTCTGGACCACTGATCTATATAATTTATCATTCTAGATGAGTGGTTTGGACTAGAGTGCTAGCATTCTCCGTAAACAAATACTTCAACAGGAAGTAGAAAACCGTCAAGTCAGTTGAACCCGCTATGAATCATGGGAAATAGAACAGGCGCAGAAAAAGGTGGATAGGATGCCGTTTGAGCCCTAGAGCAGACCGGAGATCTCTCCATTTGTTGAAAGCCTCCCTGATGTAGACTCTCGTCTTATTCCGACACCTGGCACTAGACGAAAGTTTTATTTTGTTTGTCTTATGTGGAGTTTGCGTTTGGGTTTGGAATGAACTACAAGCCGGTCTCTTTGAATCCATCTTCTACTTTTGTAGAAAGTTGACTAAAGTTGTGTCGCTCGAGTTGTCTTCGCTGATATGGAGAATGGCGGCGAATACACAAACCTGCCAGACATAGCCAGGTGAGCGTGAACGCGCATGACGTCACACCCAGTCTCAAATTCCATCCCGAATCCCTCTTATTTATTTTACTGTACAGGATTATAGAGGCAATCGCAGTGATCAGAGAAGGGCTCATTCAGCCCATCAGGCAATTGTTTAAGCATGGATGGGTTAGAAAAACGGGAATTTTTCACATGAAATGTTGCACAATGCACCTTTAAAGAGTCAAGTTTGTAATTCACCATAATCAGAGTCATTAACCCTCCCCAATGTGTGCGTCATTCTGAAGTTCTCTGAGCGGCAGATGCAGTGGACTTTGTGTGCGAGTATCAGTCTGGCCGTTTCTCCGAGTCCAGCCGTCAGTTTAATTGCCATGCGGAAGCACTTGATGCGCGCCAGCTGCATCCTGCGACCGGTACTCTGATCCCGCATTTGTCTCTGTCAGAGCCTTCGGGGTCCGCCCGCTCCAGCACTCATATGAGCCATGCTGGCAGCCACCACCAGCCTGCACCAACTTATCTCCACATCAAAAGTCTCTCTCTCTCACAAACAGACACACTCACCCTTTAAATCAGTGCTGCTGCTTTCGGGGGGAATATGTTTGTTCGTAATGTCTAAGAAGGCTCGAGCGACGGTTTGTGGCGTAAGATAACACCTGGCCGCTGGCACCTGGCGTATACGAGCGCCTGAGTTTGGCCTAATTGAAAGCCTTCCTATTGTGTCACCACAGCCCCTATGGGGTCTGCTCCCTTCTCTTTGCAACATCTGCCCACACAATCAGGCATTCAGCCATGCCAGCTGAGCCATGCCACAGCAGTGTAGTGCCAGCATCACTCAGCTGGCTCAATCTTTCTCTTCCTCCTTTTCTTTATCTGTCTTTATCCCTCGCTTCTCTTCAACTGAACCGTTCGGAAATGGAAGCCTCTACCCTATAATCTGCTGTTCTCTGTGGTAGATTACATGGTTTGAGTGAATGGGAATGAGAGTGAGAGAGGACCAAAGGTAGGCTGTGTTAAATTAGACCCACTTGACCTCATGATTAGGAGGAAGGGAGAGTGTGTATTGTGAGCAGGTGTCCCCTCTGACAGATTTGAGCATAACACTCTCATAAGTTAACCTCTCTGTATGTACGAACACACTTTTCAAACTTAAGACTTCAGATGTTGTGTGTATCGTTGTGTTGGGATAACCCGACCTTGAAAGCCTTGTTTCCGTGAAATAAAACTGATAACGTTTAAAATATAAAGTCACATTCTGAGATATAAAGTCATATTGTGAGAATTGCAGTTATGATAAATAAGTCGCAATAATGAAGTTGCATTTCACAAGTCACAACAAAGATATAACATTGCAATTGGGAGCTATAAAGTATTTGCAAGATCCAGTTCTGCAATTATGAGGCATTGAATCGCATTTATAAAATATAAAGTTGCTATTGTGAGGTATAACAATGCCAATCGTGAGATGTAAAGTCGCATTTTTTAAAAAAAATAAAGTTGCATTTGTGTGATATAGTTGCATTTGCACTATATAAAACGGCAAATATGAGACATAAAATTAAGAGTTAAGTCGCAAATGTGAGAATAAAATTAGCATTTGCAAGATTTAAAGTCACTTTGCAAAATCTAAAGTCAACTGTAAAGATATGATTTCGCAATTTTGAGATAATAGAAATTGTGAGTTGTCAAGTTTGTTAGATAATATAAAGCTGCATTTGTGAGATGTGAAGACGAAGTTGCAAAATATGAAGTCGCAATGTTCATACTGTATATGGTGTTGTATTTGCAAAATATAAAGTTTCAATATGAGATATAAAATGCCAAATGTGAGATATGACATCGCAATTGAGATAAAATTGCAATTGTGAGTTGTTACTTACATTTACATTAGTTACATTAGTGAGAAGTCACATTTGTATGATATAAAGTAGCAATTGCAAGGAATAAATTAAATTTGTGAGATAAAAGTAAAGTTGCAACCCCCCCCCCAAAAAAAAAAATAATATATATATATATATATATATATATATATATATATATATATATATATATATATATATATAGCCTATATATATATATATTTGCAAGACATAGTCACAACTGTATAAGACATGAAGTTGCAATAATGATATAATGCTGCAGTTAAGCTGTGTGTTAGATAAGCTATGCGTAAGCTATAGTTAGTAGTAGTCACATTTGTATAAAACAAATTCAAAATTGCCAGTTGCAAGATATAGTCCATTTGATGCATATGAAGTTGCATTAGTGATAAGTAAAGTCGCATTTGTGTGATATAAAGTAGCATTTGTGAGTCTCGATTATGGAAAATTTGCATTTGTAAGATGCAAGGTCACAAATTCCTTTTTTGTTTTTTACACTCTGATGTGTAAATGGGCCTTCACATCTGATAAAAGATCTGAATAAGAAAGAACAGATCTCGACTTTAACAAAGGATAAAATTACAAACGTTCTAAGTGGCCAAGGATGATGAGGATAAAATGAACATAGCGTTGAATGAACCCTCTAGTCATTAATTACTGGTCCATGGGACTTGACTGAGCAGAGAGGTCAAGTACATACTGCAGGTCTTTCCCTGGCCTCAGCAATGCGGCCTTCAGCGTTCTCGGGTTATTTGAAGTTATTAACCCTGGGTTTTAACATCAATAGGCCATATGCTCTGCATTCTGCTCCAAAAGCTGGTTGTGAGCAATGTCCCCTCACCCATGCCCCGTCCTGCATGTCTAGAGCTGTGCCAGGCCTGGATGATCCATCCCTGCAGGCCCATTTGCTGCATGCTAGGACTCTGAAGGCCACCGCGGCCATTCACAGGCTCATCCCATCTCAGCCGCTGTCTGAGTTACTGCCTAAATGCGACACCTCCGACTGCTGCCGTGCTGTAGCAGTGAGACCACAACAGATTTATGGAGTCAGACCCCTGCTGCTTTTTCTCTCCTGGTTTTCTTCTTTTTACATGCATGCACAGAGCTGTGTAGAAATCCACACTGTCAGCATTTCCTGCTCCATAATTTGTCTAGATCCTATTCATGGGAGCCTGTCTTACCAAACAGTCTTACCCGTCTTATCTTACCTACCTAACCTAAACATCCTTATAATATATAACTGAATATTGAGCGATCTCCAAAAATGCTGTTGTTTGTTCTCTAATTTTGACCCCTTTTTTGTATACTAGTTTTATAATTGGATCCAGGCCTTGTGAATTTTAAAAAATATCAAAATAAGAACTAGAATTTTTACACTAGAAGAACACTAGAAGATATATATATATATATATATATATATATATATATATATATATATATATATATATTCACAGTTATAGTAAATATAGAAGTGTGTGTGTGTGTGTGTGTGTGTGTATACAGTTGTAGTAAATATATAAATGTGTATGTGGTTCAGGTAAACTCTTATGCCCCCACAAAGATGGCAATTTTTACATTTTTTTTTTACTTTTTTTTTTTTTTTTTTTTGGCCCCCATGAGGAAAACAGCTTTTAATTAAATCATATTAAATGATGTATTTTAGTAAGGGGATAGAATATTCAGTTTGTACAGGATACAACTCATTATGTCTAAGGAAAGTATAAAACATGAAGCATAAAACATGAAAACACAACAAAGTGTGTGTGTGTGTTTGAAATGAACCAGGAAAAATTCAAGTTGTATTCTACAGTTCTCTATATATATATATATATTAAACCCATTCAACTTTGTAAAGGAATACCTTGATTTTGAATGGTTGTCAATCAATGTGAGTAAAATTTACCTCACAGGTTTAGATGCGTTCAGTTGCTTATGGAAATAGCGCTAGCGCACAATATCCGTGGCGAGTTGGCGCGTGCATCTGGAACACCGCGACACGTCATCTCGCGCGCACACACACAAAAAAAGCTTCTCTGGTCGGTTGTGAGTCTCTTTTAAGTCGTCGCAATCGTGTGATCCTGTCGAATCTTGGACCAATCTCGTCCGGTTGTTTAATCTTTTTTCCCCCCACTCTCCTCTCGTCCCACCCCCTCTGAGCCTCTCTCCGGATGTAGTAGTGCGCGCGTGGCTCTCAGCGCGCGATATAAAGCCACCGGTGAGTGACAGCGCGCGCGTGAAAAGCCTCTGTCCTTGTTTCTAAGAGGACTTACTCCGCAGTCACTCCAGGCGGCAAGACCGGCGAACATCTCCCATGACATCTTAATGAAATATGACTGAGCTTCACTCCTTGACTGGATTAATGCCTATGTAACCGTTCATTTGCTCTCCCTCCCTTATCTGTGTCCAAGTTTAAAGCCTATTCTGTGGTCATGGGGTCTATAATGTCATTTTTGCCTAGGCTAAAGGTCTAAAGCGGATACCAAGTGGATCTATGTTCCTTACAGACAAAAGAAACAGCGCAGGGAAATTAGTGGAAGTTTGAGATAAGGGAGGATGCGGGCGACGTGTTGGTGTGCCGTGTTTCTCCTCACTTCGGCTGTCTACCTGGTAAGTCTCTCTCTCTTTCTTTCCTTTTCTTTTCTTGTTTTCTTTTCTTTCCTTTTTCTTTTTAAACTGTTTCACTCGTTTACATATAGTCTTAAATATGTTCATGAAACTGTAGCACTTTCGGAACGACAGCAATGCTGTAGGATTATGCGATGCTTTACACTTAATAATTATGCTTTTCATGTTATACAAATATATCCTCATTTTTGTAATAGAGAGACTTTTAACCGCATCTGCGTTGCAAATTGTGTATGAAATAGCCTACTTCAAACTAGCTATGCTCTCGGAGCTTACTAAATCAAAATGCATGTTTAAATATACATATATTTTAAATATTATTTCTAAAAGCGCGTCTCATGCGGACAAAACCTTCCTCTGTTTCTGGTCTCGACATCCAGTTGCGAGAGATGTGTTTCAGTGTTCGGCCTCACTGGGGCGCCAAAACAAATGAAAATCCCTGCGCGAAAGAAGCACCAGTGACAGTTCTGCACCCTGATGAGAGTCACTTTGATTTCCTCTACTCAATCCACACTCAAGCCATGTCTGCAACAAATTACATTTTACACTCTGACTAATCACTTTATTGCAAATACATCAAGAAAAGAAAATAGACTACGACTTCTAATTAACTTACCTTGACCACATAATTGAATTTGACTAAATAGCAAATTAGCATAAATTTTAAATATTAAAATAAATAAAAATCGCAGAACGTCAATTGTATGCTTTACGTTTTACGTAGCCTATTGTATTTGTTTAATAGCCTATTGTGAAAATATTTTTTTGTTTTTTTATTATAGAAGTGAAAATTGTTCTTTTTTTTTATATAAAACTGCCTATAATTAACATTAGGCTATTATGGTCATGATGATTTTTTTTCCTTCACATTTTAAGAGTGTTAGAGATGCCGCACACACACTGAAAAAAAGAAAGTTTATTTTTTTCTATTTAAATTAAGGACATATCGTGTTTGCGTTTACACCTAGAAACTAGAACTTAGAAAATGTTTTTAAAAGGATTTTATACCTGTATGAGGTCCTGCTCTGCATGATTTAAACAATTTTATTCGACTAAATGGCCTGCTTAAAACAAAAGAATGGTTTTAAATCTTTTTTTTTTTTTTTTTTTTTGGAAAATAAATTAACAGTAAATTTTTCACATAAACTCCTCGTAATTTCCTTCAACTTTCCTCCTGGTCAGTGTACCTACTTTAAATTTGAGTCAATTTGAAGTTGGTTACAAGACTTGAATCTCAATCTCAGTGTGTCCAGCTATTACAGTGCAGTTAACATATGAACAAAATGCATGTCATTTTAATTTCATTTGTTTGAATGTTTGATCGATTGATTTATATGCCACATGCGTGTTTGAAGGGCGCATTTTTTTCTCATTATTATTAAACTGTCCATTCCCCGATTAAATGACAGTAGATCGTCTCTGTTTTTTTTTTTTTATACTTGCTCGCGTGTTGTATTTTATAGAGGCCAAAACACACTGGATTTCTGAAGAGTGTGTTCATAAAGCAGTTCAGGACCACGGACAGCGCAACCCGACCTCTGCCAAACACTGCTTGGCCTTTTTATTGAGATATCTTATACATCTTCAATTTGTTACATTTTATTTTATCCACTTTAGATATTGATCACTATCTCCGAATGGTTGGTACAGGAGACCACGTCACTAAGGTTTAACTTTTCATTTTTGTCTTCAAAACATAAAAACATTCATAATATATTAATATATAATGTTCATGACTACGCGTGTTTTCTGTGTGCGAGAATGGCGCAATGGTTTCATTACCATTATTTTCACCCTTCTGAAATTGTTTTCTATTACGAAATATGAAAATAATTTTCTGAAAACAATCGACATAATCACTGGATGATCAGAATGTGACCGTTAATGAGAAGATTGAAGCCCGTGGCTGCGAGGCCTGTCGCGCTTCGAGTGTGTTATAGTTGAACTTGGCTGCTGTGTTTCATTTTAAAGCCTCTTGTGTGTGCGCCCTAACCCTGATAACAGCGGAGCATGGGGGGATGAACTGTGCGACAACATGGCAATTAAACAAACGCGTCTCCTTATAAGCACATTTGTTTATTAAGCTAGTATTTTTCGCTATGCTTCTGATTTTTTTCTTTTTTTTTCCCACATTTTGTTTATCGCACGGTAGCATAATGAATGAATGCATTTATGGAACAAAAAAGGGGGGGAAAAGTTTGCTTTATCCTAGAACTTTATCGTAGAAAATACATATTTTGAAGTTATTAGCTGTGTACACTATAAAACAATTAAATGATCAATTAGTTGACAACATACATATGTTTTTACTTATCCATCAAAGTTGAGCATTTTTTTTTTTATATTTGAAGTTATACAAGATCCAACGTATTTGTAAGTCAGTTTAATGTAATTTAAGTTGAAATGACTTAAACTTCCAACTTCAGTGTACTTAAATTTAAGGCAGAAACTTTTTTTACAGTGTACAGGTGCGCTTAACACTGTAAAAAATATTTTCATGATTTGTAATCACAACGATATTTATTTTGTCAAATCAACTCAAATAATTTATGTAGTTTAGATAACATAATACTATTTTAAGTTTATGATGATTAAATCAATCACCTTCATTGTATTAACTCAATTTTTTCCATTTCAATGAACTTACATTTTTAAGGTAGCCAGGTTAATTTTTTTTTTTTTTTAATAGTGAAAAAGGTAAAACCCATCACAAAATCTGTTTGCTATCCACTGGTAATAATAAAGATGGACATACTGTATAAGGTCACGTGATAACATCAACTGTGATATCACATAGCACAGTTTGCCCAACACAAACAGGAAATATGGATATGAACTAAACTACATAATCCACTCCAGTGTATAACTGAGTACAACAATAAGAAACTATACGTTTTTAAACAACATTAAAAAATGGCATTACAAGGACTCCTGTACTACTGCAAAAGATAAGGTTATTCTTATTTATTTTACTACTTTTAAAAATCCGAAATTGCAAATTTAAATTGTCTTTTAAAACAGGATTTATTTTCTTAAACATATATGGTAAAGTAATTTGCATGCATTTTTACATTATTATTATTATTTTTAAATTACATAACCTAAGTTTAATAATGAATCATCCAGACGTGCTCTTCTACGTTTCCAGGACAACTGTATATACACAATATGCTCTGGAACTGTATGGACGCACAGATTCATTATCCTCACAAGCCACACAGATGTACCTTATTATTAATGCACTTGAGGATGGAACGATCCTCAGTCTGCTCAGCTGTTTTTAACCCCGATGAGTGTGTTGCTAAGCCAGCTACATCCACCCCATTTAAGACTCCAGTGGAAAGATGTATGCTCAAGGTCTGAACGAACCCTCATGTGTCTACTGATTGGCTGAGAGACGATGTGAAATGGTTCAAGTAAAAATCATCAGCCCTTAGTCCATTAAACCTCACCTACGCTTCAGAAACCACCCGTAAGTCACCTGACCCGGGTCCCGACGGAGACATTTTGACATGCTGGCTGTCCGTCTCTTTAAATGAGTTAAACACAAATGCCCTTTAATCACCCTCTTGAGGTCCTTAAATTAATAAGAACTTAAGTGACACAATTGAGATTGCCCTGTTATGATTGAACATAGGTCAGCAATTGACTGAAGTGGCGACCTGTCCCGTTAAAATGCATTTAAATAAGGTTCTTTTCTGGGAATGTTTGTCTGTTTTGATGTATATTTTCGTCAATGTTTCCCCTTCAGGATAGGCTTTGATTTTGGGTGGTGATTTAGTGTCAATGAAGTGTGTTAAGGCTGAGTGATGTTAAGCTCTGAAGAGATGAAGAGGAGTGGTGGGGTCTGTGAGAGAGCGGGGAGAGAGAGAGAGAGAGAGAGAGCGAGAGCCCCAGGCTGTATAGTTAGTGTGCAAAGCAATGTAATCTGCCCTCCTCCCATGGCACACACACTCATATCCGCTGTTTAATAGACTTGTGTTCACATCAGTGCCACAGTCCATTTATCCCAACTCTATGAGTTTCATGAAGTGCCTCCGTATTGCCGTTAAGGACATCTGCATTATGTTAATGCACGTCTGTAGGTAAATGGTACCATCAGCAGTTCTGCACCAGATAATTGGAGAAACAGGATTTTCAGAAGACTTTGTGCAATAATCACTGCTGAGATGAGCCGAAAACGCCACCAAATGCACACACACAAACGCTACATCCATGACCCTTTTGGTCAAGGCCTGTAGACCTGATTTGGACTGACCTTTGACCCTTGAGAGAGATGCTGAGCTTTGGTGTGTGTGTGTGCTGATAGCAGCGTGGGGCCGGGGAATGATGTAGTGTCTTGATGCAGTGGGATTGACTTCTGAAGGTGACCTTAATTCAGCAAGTGGTTTAAACCTATGCCAAGGGTGTTGCTCTCAGCCTTATGCTTTTTTACAACAACAAACTACATCTTATTTACGGTGATGAGCTCGCTTTTTAATGTGAATGAAAGGAAAAGCTTATCAGAATGACTTCAAGAGGCGAGAGTAAGTTGAAACTGTACTGTGAGTGTGGAGGACACTGTTTTATTGTTTTTGAAGCATTATTGACCTTGTTTATACAGATTGTTAGTATAGAAGTAGTATACATATAGTATATAAGTGATTGTAATATCAAATTTATATTTTAAATTCATTCATGGGAATTTAAATTCAGTTGGCCACCCCCCCACATACAGTAAGTTGAATTGGGTTTTAAATGCATTCTGGGAAATTAAATGTTCTTTGCCTGACCCTGAGCCACTTTTTTTTTTTAAATCCATTTTATATTAACATTAAATCTATTAAGATGATGATCTATCTATAGATTTCTCTATATGTATGCATATATATATATATATATATATATATATATATATATGAAGAGTTCAGATGCAAAAGCCTCTAAATGCGATTTGAAATTTTCTTCTTTAATTACGATTTTTATCAAACTTGTATATTTAAGTTCAGTAATTTCACTTAAATAACAATTAATAGGTAATTATCATTGCCATTTAAGTGAAATCACTGAACTTAAATATACAAGTTTGATAAAAATCGTCATTAAAGAAGAAAATTTCAAATGGCTTTTAGAGGCTTTTGCATCTGAACTCTTCATATATCGGAGCAAAGTCCTAATCCATATATATATTATGGATTAGGACTGTGCTCCGATTAATTGTGATTACTGGTAATTAATTATTTCATTTCATATGTTATTTTTATATATGTGGTGATGGTGCAGTGGATAAGACACATGCCTTTGGTGTGAGAGACCCAGGTTCGAATCCACTGTGAGACGCCAATGTGTCCCTGAGCAAGACACTTAACCCCTAGTTGCTCCAGAGGCGTGTGACCTCATACATATATAACAATTGTAAGTCGATTTGGATAAAAATGTCAGCTAAATGAATAAAATTAAATGTATGTAAATAAACCTGTGGCTCATGGAGAAAGCGTAACAGTCTAAACATGAAGTCGTAAATGGCCTTGGATCACATGTGTCGTGATAACCAATCACTTTATAGCATTGACATCATTGAAGTGTTTGCAGATACATAATGATGAATGTGAAGTGCCTATTGCAACATGGTATTAAAAAAAGTAGTATGTTCATTCAATCACGCGATTCATTATTTGATCTTCTGTTTCCTCACAAAAGCAGTTTATTCAGCATTCTCTGGCTCTTTTGACCTCCGTTCATTTTTTCTGTTAATGCAAAAGTTAATTAGCATTAGTGTGCTCTTCAAGTGTGTATCTCTTCAAGTGTGACCTGTTTATGGCCCTGCACGGGCTTTCCCACATTTCGTTTTTAAACTAGTTCCTCTTCTGACCCTCCACACACGTACACTCAGTGTCAAGCTAAGGACACATCATGGGGTGGAGACAGGACAAGGTTGCTTTGATTTATTACCACAGTATCCATTCTTCTTTCCACAAACCACTCCTGAATTTCAGTCACCTACACAGGTCAGAGGTCAGCATTGAACTCAACCCCCGAGAAGGGCAATGGATCTGGAAAATTATACCCCAGACTGACCTGAACCTCAAAGGGCTATTTTTCCCGTCTCACTATATATAGAAGCATCCTCCCCAATCGCATCCCCGCGGAGCTGTGTGGTCTGGTGAAAGAAACATTTCGAACTACTCCATGCAAAGCCTTGCGGAGAGGCAGGCAGGACCAGATAACCCCAGCCTACCTCTCTTCAATCTGGAAATGCTGTGGGACTCTGAAGTTTCTTTCATGCATTAAAGAGGCTGGAATTAGAGAGATGAAAGAGAAATCTCTGAACCATGAACGTCAGTCAGACAACAATAGACATGGATTACAAGGAAAACACTTCCAGACTGTTTGGATGCACGTCCGCAGTGGTGTCCTCAAAGAAACGAGAAGCAGATTCCTAGTCGTGCTGCTGAATTCAATCATGCCAAGAGCTGTTAATGTATTGTAAAAGCATGTTGAGTCTGTCTGGGGTGGCCGATTTATGGGCCGCGGTGCGGGAACAACAGCTCAGCCGTAGACGGTCTATTTTTCCTCCTGTTAGTGCATAGCAGATAATAAAATAACCCTTTTTGTTGTAAGATGACAACCTGTACTCATTATCTACTGGTTGCTTCAATGGACATTTACTGTCTTTCAAAGGAATTACCTGTCTTTGCCTATAGGTGGAGCACTGTCACTTGTTCAAGATGCTTTTTGTGTCTAGAATGAGTGCAAATATTGTAAATACTGAGCATTTTATTGACATATGAATGTCATCGCATGCTATTTGCTGCATTTTTCCTTGGTTTTAATTCAGATTTGCTCCTAGTTGTTCCACTTGGTGAGGAAGTTGAATGCAGGCATCAGAATGTTTACTATTAAAATAATAATTATAAAAAACTTAGTAAGATATGAATATGCCACCAGTACTTGCTCTCCTCGTTTGTAAGATGATTTAGATAAAAGCGTCTGCTAAATGATTAAACGCAATGCATCAAATCATCATATTAGAACGATTTCTGAATGATCGTGCAACATTGAAGACTGGAGTAATGATGCTGGAGATTCAGCTTTGCCATCACAGGAATAAATTACATTTTAAAATAGATTAAATGGAACATGTTTTTTTTATTATTATTATTATTTAAGAAAAGAAAAGAAAAAAAAAGCCCTTTTGAACAGTAGTATACTTCTTAAACCACTGAATGTCCACATGTATCTATTTGGACAGTTTGAAAGATCTAATGCTCCTCTGTGTTGTCCATACATCTTTAATGTACCTCTGTGGTACATTAAACACAGAAAACACAACCTGTCAACACAATCACAACACATTGTGAGGAAAGATCTGCATTTCTTAGGCTGAATGCAGGAGATTTAGCCATGGTAGATTCGGACATTACAGTTGCTGTCGTCTTTGTGCAATTAATACAATTAATTAGCTGGCATGTGGATGTGGTTTCTATACTACATGGACATAAATCCCATAAACTCGACACACAAAGCTACTCTCTGTGTCCCGTTCAGCTGCATTAGGTGGCTCACCACTCCACTGCATGTGCTAAGTAACTGCAGTGTGTGTGTCAGTGTCAATCAAGTTTATTTAACAGAGCCCCAGTTACATTTCTTCTCTCAAAATCTGTATTACTTATCCCGAGGCGATCAGTCAATAAGTAATAGCCTACTTTTTTTTTTTTTTTTTTTTTTTTTTTTTTACACGTCATTCCTGTAGAATTAGATGGAGAGTGAAAGGAGAAAAAAAAAGCAAGATGAGATGGAATGCGTGTGGCAAGTGCACGAGAACGCTTCATGACTGCTAACCAGAGGAACAGACCAATCGGAGCGCTTATCACTCCTCATGCAGTGAATGACAGTATTGCATTACATGGCTGGGGCCGGCTGGATTTCACTTCTATTGATTTTCAGAATCACAATTATTCCTCAGCCTGTGTGGGCATGCAGCCAACACGAGGTGTCGAGAAAAACCATTGGATGGAAAAGAGGAGGACATGTTGACGATTTTGAGCTTGGAAGCAATACCGTAGAATAGATTGAGGGACTCGACTGACAGCTTACAACCCGTGTCAATAAAGCTGAGATTCATTCTGTCATTGTGAGATTCATTAGCATCATCTGTTTTCAAGGATTCTATTCTCTTAAAGTGATGATACACAAGGCAACATTTTCTTTCTGCTAGTTTCATTCTACTGGCTGTTCTGACTGTTATTTGAAAGGCAAACTGTGTGTGTGTGTGTGTGTGTGTGTGTGTGTATGGCTCAGTTTTTTTTTTTTTTTTTTTTTTTTTTGTGATGGGTAGGTTTAGGTTTAGATTATACAATTTGAACAGTATAAAAATCATAATTTCCCAATCAAACAATGTTTGTTTGCTTGATTATTTATTTATTTACAATGGTTAAAATGCATTATTAATATAATTATAATTATTATATTCTAATAATTATATAATCACATTTCACAGACTGGAACAGTTTACCAATGGAAATTAGATCCATTACTTTAATGTTTAAGTTTTTTTAAGTCATTACTAAATGATTATTTGCAGAACACATGTCCTTTTGAGTATAACTATTTTCAACTATCACGGACATCATTATTTTCATAACGTATGTTATGTGTGATAACTGCATACTTATTTTATTATTGTGCTTATAAGGCTTGTATGTGATGAAATAGTTATAGAGAGCTAAATGTTTGTAATTGTTGGTAAGAATGTGATTGTGTATTATTGTGACATAATGCTAAATGCTGTTTGTACTTATGTTTGTTCTCAGGACCCCCTCGAAAACGAGATGTTACATCTCAAGGGGCTATCCTTCGAATACATTTCATATTTATTTATTTATTTTATTTTTTTCTTATTTTCAGTATGGTTTAATGGGTAACACTTTACAATAAGGTTCATTAGTTAACATTAGTAAATGTATTAACAAACATGAACTAACGATGAGCAATGCATTAGTTACAGTGTTTATTGATCTTTGTTAATGTTAGTTAATACATATACAGCTGTTCATTGTGCATTCATGTTAGTTCACAGTCCATTAACTAATACAACCTTTGATTTTAATTACATATTAGTAAATGTTGGAATTGATATTAACTAAGATTAATAAATGCTGAAGAAGTATTGTACATGTTAACTAATGTAGTTAACTAATGTTAACTAATGAACCTTATTGTAAAGTGTTATCGTTTAATGTATTTATTAAGCTTTGTTGTTGCTGTTGTTAATAATTAGTATAATGTAATATATTATCATGAATACTATTAAATTATATTATTTACTTCTATTATTTGTATTTATTTATTTAAAAATACAAAAGAAAATTAAAAGGCCCAAATTTACAAATTCAACAGCAATAAAAATA
The DNA here is from genome assembly GCF_988280905.1 of Pimephales promelas. Classification (NCBI taxonomy): domain Eukaryota; kingdom Metazoa; phylum Chordata; class Actinopteri; order Cypriniformes; family Leuciscidae; genus Pimephales; species Pimephales promelas. Next base: position 24,550,088 of record NC_142786.1, on the reverse strand, counting down.
TGAAAAACTAAAGAAAATAATATGAATGTGAATATATGAATATGAATGTTTTATTTGTGATCAACACCTTTTGTTCACCTTAGCTAGTTTTCTTATACTGAGTTTCTCTAGTAATTTCCTCACGATCCATCACACCTTTAATTCTCACGTCTCTAATCCTCGTGTCTTAATTCGACAGAGAATAATCCTTGTAATGGATTGACATGTGAGAGTGTCATTCATGTCAAAGTATTTCCTCCGGTTTTGTGAAGCTGATAGCGGTGCATGTGATAGAGACTGAAGGGTGGATGAATTATGGCGAGGTGATGGATGTGCTCTGTTCTCCCAGAGCAGCCCGAACACCACCGATCTGTCAGCTCTCAAAAGCCATTACTTAAAACATTAGCCTGGCCCATAGCAGCAGCCACTCAGCTGCAGACAGACAGGTGAGCACCATTCTCCTAACGCTGCTCCTGTGGGACGTGTGTGTGTGTGTGTGTGTGTGAGTGAGTCCTGACTGACAGCACCGCATACACCTGAACGGGCAGCGGGTTATGATATGTGTAACTCCTTTGTCTTGGCTGAATTTCGTTCAGTGTCATTCAATTCTATTTAATTTGATTCTACTGGAAAAGGCATTATTTCTTCAGATGTAGATGATGATAGTCTCTGTAAAATGTAATTGTTTCTCTGACTGGGTTTCGAGACCACATGGTGTGATGCGAAATCAAATTTCAGACAGTTGTTTAAATTAGTTTTGGGATCATTTGAGGCTCAGTGAATTTTTCAGGTCTCTTTGCATTGTTTTAGGACAGAAAAATAGACAATACATTTTTTCAAATCATTTACATTGTTAGAAGAAATGGTTGTATATACATTTTAAGGGTTCAAATCAAGGGCTCGTTTTATGAATTATGTTTTAATAAATTGTCATTGTATTTTATTTTTTGCCAGGAAGATGAAATGGTGTGACGTTTATCCCGAGAGACTCTCTTTCGTTCTTTTCTTTCAAATACCCACACTTGCAGTCTTTGCCACTTTACAGTGTGTGCAAGCAACAGGAGGTGTGTGTACAAGACTGTCCCAGGTCTTTAAAAGGCTAAAGCTCAATGCTATTAATGCACTCTAAACACACACTATCTATGTGGAAACACCTTTCACCATTAACTAGTTGCTTATTAGCATTCATATTACTAGGAAGTTGTTTATGCATTATTCTGCAATACCATATTCAACATTCTTAATCCTACCCAATACCTAAACAACTACCTTACTAACTATTAAAAAGCAGTAATTAGGAGTTTATTGAGGCAAAAGTCATAGTTAATGGTTACTTAATAGTGGGAATTGGACCTTAATCTAAAGTGATTTCACCAAGTACAACATGTAATTTTATTTTATTTTTTTATTCTGGAACAAAATTCCAATCAACCAACCAGATTGAGGGACAATTTTAAAGTTTATGCCAAGTTTAGGCTTACAATCATGGTTAGGTTTTTCTACATCAGTGTTATTCAACTCTTATCTCCCTCTGATTTTAGGCGTATTAAGGGTTTGAGGGTAGAGATAGGGTTAGGACAACATTTTCTGGGAGGAATGTGTTTCCAGGATCAACTAAATATATTGACTGAGGAACATGTCTTGGCTACAACCTAAACATATCCCATCATGCATCATGTTCGAGAACTCGCATGCCATTAAACTGCGAGATGGAAAATATTCCAACATAAGTTAAATTAATTAGATATTAGTTTGGTAGCAAAACATAAACTTTTGCACATTTTATTGGTGCAAAGTCGAGTATGTGTATTTTGTATGGCCTTTGCAATAGTTTTTGCTGTCTGTTGCATAGAGACAACTGAACAGACATTTAGAAGTTTATTTTAAAATGCAAGTGTAACAGACATAGGCCAGCAAGAGCTGAGCATTTAAACCTCACTCCCCTGGTCTCAAGAAGCGCGCTAGCGAATGATCCTAGAGGTCGCGGTCTTTAGCTTCCTTGTTTGCGCGGCCGCCTGCTACACTGGAGACTCCGGTTCGAGTCCCGCTCAGAGTGGTTTGAATTGGACCGGCTACACAAATTCTTGAAAATCGAAATAAAGCTCTGTAAACACTTACATTTTTACAATATTATAAGCGTGTCCCATCAGGATATCAAAAGTTCTACACACATTTGCATTCTTCACGCCCACTTGGGCCAAATACAGGAAATAAACACACACACACACACACACACACACTCACACACACATATATATATATATATATATATATATATATAGTAGAGGATAGAAACATCTTTAGATCTGTATAAAAACAGAAGTCAATGGGAAGTGTGTGTGTGTGTGTCTGTTAGATATATAAATGTGTTTGCACGTTAGACTATAACATGGACATAACAAATGGACCTTTTTTTTTTACTCCACATTATTTCAAATTGCCAAATATGTTTGATCATAAATGCAGGTACAAGCTTATAGACAAACATGAAATACACTGGGAAGCTGATGATGTCCTCTGGTATAGGAAATGGAGAACGCCACACTCTACGTGTTTGGGTATCTTCAGGGCTTTACTTTGATGTGTTATTAGTCTGTGAAAGTGCATTAGAGCAACGGGACAGTTAGTCTCAGCAAGTAATACATAGTAATCAGAGCAGTGGATAACCCAGAAGGAGGTTTCTGAAATTAGTCTCTTAATCTCCACTTGACACACACACACACACACACACACATACACACACTTCCTTCAAAAATATCCCAAGAGCTTGTAAAAATGTAGCAATCACCACAGGGAACATCTCAAAATTCAGAAAAAAAATAAAATGTTAGGCTTTACTTTATGTTAAGATAGGAGAAATAAATGTTATGTTCTTATCTGGTATGGTTTAAAAAAGAAACTTATTTCTATTTCTTTATATAATCCAACTGTCATGTTCTGTGAGGTTGTGAAATGCACAATCTACTCTGGTTGGTGTATTTTCCCTCTGTTATTGTATGTGAGGATTGGGGGTCACTGTTAAGTAACATTAAGGACATGTACAAAATTTGTCTATGGAGAATACCATTTCCTGTTGGGAGAAAAGAAGGCTAGGTGTTGACCCTCCCTGTGAAATTGTCAGAAATGATAGTGGCGCGTGGCGAAACCATTTAAGGTTAAATCTAGCATACAAAATCCACTTTCATTTGTAATGCTGCTGCTTTCCTGCACCAGCGCAAATGCAAGTCATTTTGAATTAATCTTTTCTGCTTCCTCTCTCTCCTGCATTCCCAATCACACACACACACACACACACACATGCATGCACACACTCTCTCGCTTTCTCCACATCCATCTGGTTGTGTTTGTGTGTATGTGTGGGGGGTAGAGAGAGAACATGAATCCCAGAAACACAACTCTAAATACCCCAGAAAGTCATCTGGCTATTTATGGATTCCTCACCTTGTGGTGCATCATGGGAAATCTCTGTTTTCAGCACTTCCCATCAAGTGCAGTCACGTTATTATATGATGTACTTACTGTAGAGTTACGGTTAGAGTTAGGGTTAGTTACTTATAATTATGCTTAATTTACTGTTATTACTATAGTAAGTAACGTGTAACTATAGATCACCTTAAAATGAAGTGTTACCATTAATCTCTCTTGTTGAGTGTGATTTTAAAAATTCCTAAAATCTTTCTTTCTTTTTCCATCTTTTTTCCATCTTTCTTTCTTTCTTTCTTTCTTTCTTTCTTTCTTTCTTTCTTTCTTTCTTTCTTTCTTTCTTTCTTTCTTTCTTTCTTTCTTTCTTTCTTTCTTTCTTTCTTTCTTTCTTTCTTTCTTTCTTTCTTTCTTTCTTTCTTTCTTTCTTTCCATCATTCTTTTATGCATCTTTCTTGCTTTCTTTGTTTCTTTTTCTTTTTTCCATCATTCTTTTATGCATCTTTCTTGCTTTCTTTGTTTCTTTCTTTTTTCCATCTTTATTTTATCCAGCTTTCTTACTTTCTTTTTTCCATCTTTCTTTTACCCATCTTTCTTGCTTTCTTGGTTTCATCTTTTTTCTTTCTTATTCTTTTATCCATCTTTCTTTCTTTCTTTCTTTCTTTCTTTCTTTCTTTCTTTCTTTCTTTCTTTCTTTCTTTCTTTCTTTCTTTCTTTCTTTCTTTCTTTCTTTCTTTCTTTCTTTCTTTCTTTCTTTCTTACAGTATATTATATTATATTATATTAGATCACACTTTAGATTAGGGTCCAATTCTCACCATTAACTAATTATTAACTGGGACTTTTCCCTCAATAAACTCCTAATTACTGCTTATTAAGTTTGTAAGGTAGTTGTTTATTTTAGGTATTGGGTAGAATGTATTGGAGAATAAGGTATTTGAATATGTGCTTTATAAGTACTAATATACACCCAATATCCTATAGGCATGCTAATAAGCTAAGTTAATTGGACCCTAATATAGTAGTGAGAATTGGACTATATATAATAATAATAATAATAATAATAATATAATATTACATTATATTATACCATATTATATTATATTATATTACATTACTTATTAGAATTTATGCATTAGATTAATTTAAAATTACTTTATTCTAATATAAAATCAATCAGTGGAATTACTGTAAATGCAGATCAGTTATTCAGCGTAACATCTCTGTAGCAGTAAATGTAGAGTTGGTTTCCGTGGATTGAATTCCTACTGGTGGACACTTCTTATCTCTTATCGCATTATCCGAGATTGGTCATAGAAACAAACCACTGACCACTCTCTCTATCATGGAGAGACTTGAGATTTGAACCTTTGCACTTTAGTTCATTTAAATTCCTCATACTTGCATTCAAATTTGAATGGGAATTTCTATAAAATTCTGAATGGTGTACAACCCTGGTTGCCAGTCTCAAAACTTACACAAAAGGCAAAAGATAACGCATCAATAAGCTGTTAATTCCTTTCAAGTTTCTTTTCAGAATAGTGCGTGATGCATCTGCGCGTGACATATGTGAACGATATTCAGGAGTTTGTGTATTAGATGTAGTTTGTGTTCGTTTAGCCCGCAGCCTCTTATGTGTCTTGCATTTCAGGACGCATCAATATGAAGTTTTTCATGCTCTTTTTGTCAATGAACCCGAGCTCATATGCAGTCAGGTACTCTGCAGTCTGTCTTCACGCTGTTGAAAATGAACTTTAGGCTGTGCTCTTTTTAAAGAAGTGCAATCGGGCAACATGCCTTGAATGGAAAGCAATTTAGTGAAGGATAATTGAAGGGAAGTGATAAGCTCTGCTGTCTCAGGATTCATTGCTTAAATTTCATTAGCAAGTTTTTTTGTTTTTGTTTGTTGTTTTTTTGTTTTGTTTTTTAATATTTATCTCTAATGCCTTTATAGATTATTTGCTTCTCTTTAACCAGGCACATTGTATATTTGCTTTTGCCTCCAGTCCTTCCATTATATGCTGAATTAAATAGGCTATTCAGCTTTCTGGAGAACATTTACTCTCATCTCTTTTCAAAAACAAATTAAGTGTCTGGGACTCAAACATTATTTTATGTTAAAATAGATGGTAATCACAAGTGTGAGCAATTAAATAAATCTGCATTATTTCTGAAGCACCTAGTTTTGATTACATCATAATAAGTAGTCTGTATAAAATGTATGCAATCACTGCGTGACTGGCGTATTTACAATTGATCTGAAGAGAAAGGCCCTCATTTCCATGTTGTAACCACAGGCCGCAGACAAAATATCCGAGATACTGAGCAATCGATCAGTATCAAGGATACAATAAGGAGTATGTCCAGCTTTCGCCTTAAGGACAGCTTTAGTCTTCTTTGTAGAGGTATCATATAAGTACTCTAGTACGTGCTGAGATATTGAGTCATTAATCAATAAGAAAAGTTAGTTATCTTAGGGACGGACTGAATCTTGCATTTTTAGACTCTTCAATTTCCTTTAAAAGCTCACTGATTTTTAGATCTGGTGATTGGAAGGCAAGGCATTTGACTCAGTCCTGATGTTCACAAGACTGCTCATGAGAATGTATGGGTATTATCATCTTAGAATATGGGATTGTTTTGTGAAACTGGTGTTTGCACAACAGGGTGCACCTGGTCTTATAAAACCGCCTAGGTGCTTTAAGAGCATGCACAGCAATCTTTGGATATAATCACTGTCGTGAGATGGTCGCTCGTATTATTACAGATCCCCCACCATGTTTTACAAGCTCAGAGCAGACTTTGTGGGTTGAAGCAACCGTAGAATTTCTCCAGATGTAAACACTGCAGGAAAGCATGTGGAAAATAGTGTGGAAGATGATTCCTAATGCCATTTAACTTTTCTTGTTGTGATCTTAGATCCAAGATATTTCCAGACATCAGAAAGGGCTACAGTGATACTGAAATCATTTCTAATGCAATACATTTGTGCTACATATAACCAAACACTCTAAGAAAAGAATATGAAGTTATCAAAACATATGTTTTTGCACTGCTTTAACCCATCAAAATAAGTTATTCAAGATTCAACTAATTTTAAGTCAGTTTAATGTAATTTTAAGTTGAAATGACTTAAATGTCATACAAATGAGTTGATTGTACTTAAATTGAAGGCAGCAACTCTTTAATTGGTAGGTGTTCCTCTTTGTAGATGTTGTCACGCTGATGTAATTTCTGCTTTGGCATAATTAATTATTATTATTGTTTTTTTTTTTTCTATTTGGCCTTTTAGAAGCTGAGGATTTTGAAAAAGGGTTTAAGGATTTTGATTTTTGAAAAGTCACAAACAAAATGTACTAGGAAAAAAGTTTGTTTTGTTTTTTTTTTTGTACAAATTGTATAATCTTCTAAAACGTTTGCTTCAATAGTCCACTACAATTTATTTAAACATTAACCATTTAAACATTATTTAAACATTTACAGCCAATCAGAATCCACCTGAACTTTAAAAAGCTTGATGAACGGCAGATGACAAAACTGCGGTGTCATGCATAATAAATATATCGTTATTGTGCGCTGATGTGGAATAAATTAGTTATCTTTATAGTATTTAGAGTTATGTATTCTTGTGAACAGATTCATAAACATTAAACAGTGTATTTGACTGTTATCCATGGAAACCAATTTCCTACACGATACATATTTACACTTAGTGCAAAAAGCAGTTATTGCAATTTGTACTGTTTAAAGTGTTTAGTGATAATAGGTGTAGGGAGGGCTTTATTATCCCAATAAGGTGACATCCATAATTTTAATACATATAATAATTTACATTGTATGTTATTATTGCAAACGGTGTAATGTGTAACAACACTGAAATACTAATACTGCTATTTCCATACTGTAGTGTAAATAAAATATTTTCACTTGTAATAGCAAATAGCAAATCGCTTAGATAATGCTGCTATTTTCACTTAGTGCGAGTACAAACTATTGCTATTTAATATTAAACACACATGAGAAGCTTTATTTCCACTTTTGAGAAGCTGTATTTCCAATTTTGTCATTTTTATTGAAGACAAATGTCTTTTCTTATCTGATATGTGCTGGGAAAAGGGAGAAGAGCGTTGAAATACAAATTTTCTTCCCATCTCAAATTACTTGTCTCACTATGCAATCATATAATAATCCACACATAATAATCCAAACAAAACTCCATTAAGATGATACAAGATCCCTCCGCTTAGTGTCGTGGTCCTGATCAGTGTTTATTTTACATTTAATTTTCAAATACTGTTAATTGTCTGTTAATTGTTAAATACGGTTAATTCGGATTAACGATTATGATTTATGAAAAAAAAAAAATAAAGCATTTATTACAAAAAAAGGCATTTATTGTATGCATCCTGTGCACAAAACAACACAAATCATAGTGACAGGGGAATCCAGGCTCAAATGCGTATCCCGCTGTTTGCTCTTCATTTCAATTTTAATCATTTTGTTCAGAGCAAAAAAAAAAAAATGAAAATCATACAAATCCAGCCCAAACATCAATGATTGCATTGTGTATTCATAATGTTTACATGGGCAAATAAAGCATCAGCCTTCTATCAGCGAAGCCAGTATAGCATTATCTAGATATGATTGCTTCTGGTTTACCTGTCACCAAACAGATGAGCGTGAGATGAAACCGGGCTGTTTTTATCAAGAAGCAAAGAGCCTGTCGTCAGGTTAAAGTGGCAATGGCAGATACTGTAACCCGTAAGTAGCCCTGTCAATGTCCCGCTCCGATGGACATGAGCGTATTGATCTCTGACTTTCAGTCAAATGCTCCTTGAGGGGTTTCTCATGATAGCAGCTCCTGTCTTTTCCCTCGCATCTCTCTCCGTTTCACATTGCGTCCACAAATCAATGCGGCACTGTAACACACCACAGGCCGTCTATAAAACTCAGCTGCAGATTTCCAGTGTAGAGACATTCGCGGAATAGCGTTTCGTTTCTTCTCGGCTGAATTATTTGTGTCCTCAACCACTAAATCATATTGATTAAAGCTTGTCACAGATTTGAAATGAGGTCCTGTGGGGTCACTTGCAGCAGAAATGGCAGTTTATTGGATTACAGGCTTAATTTGATTTTGAGCGACGAGCATGCATTATAATGGCATCCTCCCTGGAGAGCATTCCTCTTTACCTGACTCTTGAACCCTTTCAAGACTTTAACCAAAAACACACGTATAAATACTCTTGGCATTAAAAAAAAAAGAAAAAGAAAACACATTTCCAGAAATTTGAAGCCTTTTGTTCCGCTTAGAGGTAGGGCTTGTTTCTCTGTGTGTGTTCAGCCCGGTCTCATCCCAAGGCGTCATATAATGACGCTTTTAACATTTCGTTTACATCCAACGCACATGGCGCCCTTTAGCGTCAATATGAGACACAGATATATATGGGCCAGAAGGCGCCTCCTAGTGGTCTAACCCTAACCCTACCCCAGAACTAAACCTACCCATAACCGAACAAAGCTCTGTGCATGTTATATTGACACTAAAGAGTGCCATGTGTGTTGGATTTAGACAAAATGTTAAAAAATGTCACTATATGATGCAGTGTTGTAGTATTTGAGACTCGGACTCGTCTCGGACTCGGTCTCAAGACCATATTTTAATGGTCTTGGTCTTGTCATGGACTCGTGTGCATTTGGACTCGGAATTGACTCGTACTCGAACATTTTTTTTTTTTTAGGACTCGGACTTATTCCCGAGTCCACTCGAGTTCAATTCAAAATATTTTTCATGATTATTAATGTATGTTAATAAAATATTTCTTTAAATTGATTGACACGCCCAGTGATTGGTGATTTTCTAGTGCGCAACTGCACATGACAAATTGTAATAAAATTACTTTTAACACCACCTACTATGTGGCCTTTTTACCCTAAACTGATCATATTTTTTAAACTCTAAGTAAATTCAGTAAAAAAAAAAAAAAAAAAAAAAAGGATTTCTCTAAGTAAATAAAAGTAAATTAGGTAATCAACCCTCACTGGTCTCGGTCTCGACTCGGACTCGACCGTCTCTGGTCTCGGACTCGACTCTCTCTGATCTCAGTCTTGACTCGGACTCGAGTGAGGTGGTCTCGACTACAACACTGATATGATGCCCTAGGATGAGAATGTGTTGGTGTTTTTGCATGTACACTATTAATGTATTTGTGTTGTCTTTTAAAAAGACTTTGCCATTTTACAAAGTCTTGATTTTTTGGGGGGGTTGGGGTCTACTAGAACAGATATCTGCATCCACATTGTAAAAAATGTGAAAAAGCTTGAATGTTCAAAATAACGCCTTATTTTTCACATCTTTAACAATTGTTGCAGCACCTCTCTTCCAGTAACGCTCTGGGGTGCGTTTCCCATACAACGACGTAGTTCACTGCTTCACTACCACAGTACGATGCATCGTTGGAGAAATCAACTAGCTAGTCACGACTGTAAAACCCACTGTTGCAAAGTATCGTTCAACCACGTTGGTTTCTCACGTGGTGGAGTAATGACTGCTTTTAATGAAACTGTTTGAGATCCAATTAACGCTAGCTTTTTTTATATATATAAATTACAGACATGTCATCTGAGGACTATTTCTAATTGTTCTCAGTTATTTTGCTTCATCATTACCAGACTCAATATTTGGCTCGTTCTTACATAGTAGAGCATGTTGGCTCATGCGTACTCTTCAAACACGGTACTTTAAATCTTTTGACAAACTAAAAGACGTTAATTACATTTGTATGTATTCTAAATAAAAGGCTCAAGATACGAATTTATTACATCCAAATGTCATGCAATATAGAAACGATGCCTTTAACCACACAACTTTGCGATGCTGCTTGCGAATGTTCGTTGGAACGATTGTTTCGGGAAACACCGACTCGTTAAACTATACTGATAACGGCGGAACATGTCTCTTTGAAGCCCCTCCTCCCCAAAAGCACAATGTGCTCTGATTGGTTGGCTGGACAAGTGTGTTGGGATTGGTCAACCGCTTCGAGTGCATTTAGGGAATGTCACACCCCTTTAACGTAATGGCAAATTTCAACAAACTACTAGGCAACTCAGCCAGGCCTCCCCATTTTTTTTGGAGTGTAATGTGTTTGTTTCCAGAAGAGCTGCAATCAAGGCATTTGAGGATTTCAGAAACAGATAGCGTTGATATAGACAATAACTCCCATTTGTGTGGTCTTTGTAACTTTGCAGACCCTTTTCACACTCAAACAGCAACATTACATACTAAAAAAAGTTGAACATGTAAAAAAAAGCATAATAAATATAACCTCTTTTAATAACATTGTTCTGATATAATTGTTCTTAATAATCAATGTTCTGATTTGTAGATGTTTTAACTAACCTATGAATTATGAGTATCCAATTTCTTTTTTTAAGGTAAAGAAACCCTAAAATCTGGATTGTGTGTTCTAGATTTAAAGGGTTGGTTCACCCAAAAATGAAAACTCACCCTCATGTTGTTCCAAACCTCTATGTGTTTATTTGTTCTGCTGAACACAAAGGAAGATATTTGGAAGAATGTTTTAATCAAACAGATCTCATAGTCAATGGGGAATGAGATTTGTTTGATTAAAACATTCTTCCAAATATCTTGGAAGAATTATCACTGGACTAAAACTTGTATTAAACACACTGCCAATAACTTTCGTATTTCAATCTTTTGGATTAGACCCAGTATTCATTTAAATGAATATTAATATTAAATTAATTCAAATTGGGCTAGGAATCCTAACCTTGAAGCTAAATTGAAATGCAATAGCTTTGATTACTATATACATTTTTTTGAACAGATCCATGAACTTGGCAAACTATAAAGTACACTATACTGAAAAAAATTATAATAATACTTTGTAAGCGGCCCCTTCCCATCATGCACTATACAATCCGTCTTTCTGCTGTAGATGTAGCTAGCACAGGTGTCTAATGGCAAGGTGTAGATCCAGGTCTGCCAAGAAGGAAAATAAATAAATAAAGAACAGGAGTAGAAGAAATCATTTGGAGAAGAGCAGCACAGCTTCAGTTTATTATTCCAGCCTAAAATCTCATTAAGTGTGACATTGAGGATTAGTTCAGAGGGAAAAAGAGTAGAGAGAGAAGTCTCCCACAAATAGCTGTGAGGAGCGACGCGCTGGCTTTTGTTTGCCATCATTAATTCTGCGCTGAAGTGGCTAAGAGGAAGGCCCCGAATCACTGATCAGAGGAGGCCCCCCGAATATGACAGCGGGACAGGTGCCCTCTCTTCCTCTCGCTCTCTTCTCACACGCTCACTTTTCCTCTCTGCGTCTTGCTGCGTCTGTGTTCTTCTCTCTCGCCTTCTCGGCTCTTAATTGGGGTGATTGGGCGGCGGGGCCATCTGCGATGCTGACAAAGGGAAGCCTGCTTTGATTTATGGAGCCTCAGGCCACATTAGTCTCAAGATTTCCACAGTAAATATCAGCGCTCAGCAACGGAGTTGGCTCAATAAAATCTGCATTACTCAGGAAGAGAACTATGGGAATAGTATTAAGATGATGTTAGACTTTCACTGGTATATTTCATTGTAACAATGAAATATAAAGATTGTAATCTCGATTCAAACATCCTCTCAATCTTATCCCTAAATGACAATGATTCAGCCGTCTAAACATTTGACAAGTTCGATCACAGAGAACATTCAGATCTGCGCTGGTGCTGCCGGTGAGCCAGAGAGTATTGTTACTCGCACAGTATTATTTTTACAGTACTTGAGAGTATCGCACAGTATTATTATTTCTGAGTTACAACAATTCAAATTATTACAGAAGTACTGAGATAAAAGTGTATGGTTTAGATACTTGAACACTGGTCTACGGTAGTGATCTAAATAAGAGTAAAACACCTTTTCAAAGTAACTTGATGCTTCAAATAAAGATTTTATCAATTACATTTTTACACCAGTTGGAGACATAAGACTGTTAAAGAACAAATTTGTCATTGATTTATTGATTCATTGATTGATTGATTTCATTCATTCATTCATTCATTCATTCAAGAGATTGTTTCAAAAAGCTTATTCATCCAGTAATGAAACAACTCTTTATGAGTGAGTCATTGAATCATTAATTCAAACCGATTTCTTTTTAAATTATTAAAATTAGTTCAATATATTTAAATAGACTGCAACAATTATCATTTTGTCAGAACCTCTAGTAGCCTAATGGTGCGTTCTATTATATCCAACGAACCGACCTCGGACCTCGGATTTGACGTCACGTCCACGCTTCAAGCGTTCTATTATGTTTTGCTTGTCCGAGTCGGAGAAAGCTGTTGAAATGGTAGCACTGGCCGAGTATCAGGCACTTACATAAAAATAAACATATTATGACTACACCTTATCAAAACGCAGCCATTTGAACTTGAAAATGTTCACTTTATTTAAAGTTTTTCATGTTAATCTTCTGTTAGCAACACTAGCAACGTTAGTAATTGCACTCACAACAACCGATTCCCATACCTAGAGGGGACGCATTAATACGAGTGATTATAATCGTCATTTAAAATACCAAATCGGTTCAAAAACAATGAAAACCATTCATTCTTACAAGTCACAGGGCACAGCCATTTTGAATTCCGAAACGGAATTCTTGCTCGGTGTCCTCACGGTTGTCCGACGTCCGAGAGGAGAAATCCGAGGAAAGGGGGCGTGTTGCTAGGCAACTTCTGTCGTTCCGATCCGGATCTCCGAGACAGATGAATAATAGAACGCACCATAAATTACATGTTCATTTGTTGAGTTGTTTATTCAGAATCATGGGACAATCGTGATTTGTATTATATATATATATATATATATATATATATATATATCCAGAATCGTGCATCTCTAGTTCATATTTAATATAAACTGTATACTGTAGGCTCGCAGCTGTCTGGACGATCACTGTCAATTTTTATTTATTTATTTTTTTGTTCTCACACTTGCTAAAGGCAAATATCACCTGTAACCACAGTAAACATGACTAAAGTTCATATTAAAGCTGTCAACGTCCATAACACAAGAAGGTCTTATCACAGTCTTATCACAGCCTGGCTTGTGTCATATTCATCTGTCAAATGTTAATCAATGGAGCATTGAGCGTATGAGTCATGCAACAGCATCTGCTGCTTTGTGAATGTGTGTTAGATATACGAGTTTCTGTCATGCATTTTAGTATTCTCATTAGGTTGTTCTCTAATTACATCTGTAAATGCTGAGAATGCATCTCGTACTAACAGTTTCTTGTGTTACACTTCTGTTGCAATACCTACAGTATCAGGGGAGTCCGCGGCCATTGTTACAAACACACACTGGCTACCATACACAACGAGCGTGACAGCCTGCTTTAATGGTGCGTCTAACGGCCTTCTTATGACACCATTAGGCAGTTCTAGTGCATGGTCACAGTCTGATATTCCATGGCTGCTTAGCAGCTGTCCAAACTCTTTCAGCAAGCGTGTCTCTGCCCCAGCGGCCCTTCCTAAAGCACAGTGCTTAGTTATGTCGCTAATGGGCCTGTGCATTGCCTCGTACTCCTACAAACCAAACGCACGCAGCAGGCAGCATGGAAGGGGGGTGCTAGAAGAGCCTGCGAGTGCTTTGTTAGCAGAAGTGGATTTAGTTGAAATCCATCTTAATTTTTGCCTTTCCTTTTCATTTCTCTCAGGACGGCCGCAGCGTGAAGCGCCTTGTTTAAGTGTCTAGGTTGTGGATGGCAGAGAATTGCTGAGGATGAAGAAGATATGCACTGTTTTATCTCATCAGCTAGGCTGTAAATGTTGTTTGGGAGATTGTTAAAGTGAGTACCGGAACAGTTTTATGGCATATTGTTTTGCACAGTGGAGGTTTTTTGGCCTCGACATAGCGGTTTTATTGTTAAAGACCATGTTTTCTCTGGAACATTTATCTCAGGTGGATGGTATGATCCTTTATTCATTTTTTTTGTATTTCTCCTTTCATTCTATGTTTATTGTATTTCTGTAGCATAAAGGTAAGTGGCGGAATGTGCAGTCAGGGTCACAGCTGAGGGTACTTTCTCTACTCAGGGTTATATCTGGCCTGGCTTCGCCCTCCTACTTCCACTCAATTTTTATTTTCCTTCTGTCGTCTGGGTTTGCGGTATATTTGCAGGTTTTCTCTGGTAAATTTTTTACCTGTCCAATCAGTGAACAGATGGAGTGGCTGAGAATGATGATGTTGAGGTTGTGCGCTAGTTTGAGTTGTAGTTCAGTTATGGCGTCAGAGAATGATGCGAGCATTGTGGCAATGCTGCCGAATATTCAGAAGTTAAGCAAGAACAATCTTCACTGAGTTTGGTTGGTGGCCCTCCTTCTCACGGGGTTCAGGAAAATACATATATGTCATGTCCAAACATTTACGATTGGTTATGGCAGATCCAATAGTTTTAAACTTCAACAGAGTACCCGCCTACAAGGAAGTTAATACTTGTCAATAGAGTGAGGCTAGACTCTTTACAAATAAAATGTATGAGAGTCTGGTTGGACCACGCTGGGTTATATCTGCTTCCTCTGCTCATTCTTTTACTACTGACACTTTACAAAAGCTGTTACAACTGTTGTCATTATTGGCAGGCCTTTTAGTCCACCTGATAGTATGTACGTCAACTCTATCACAGAGATTGTATGACTCTGAAAGGAAGTTACCTCACACAGCAAGTGTACTTACTATTCATAATGCACTGTCAGAAAAAAAAGGTACACTGGGGCCTGTGTAAACCTGTCACTGGGGCGGTACCTTTTCAAAAAGGTACACTTTTGTACTTAAAGGGTGCATATGGGTACCATAATTGTTCAAATATGTACCATGAAGGTACCAATATGCACCCTTTAGCTACAAAAGTGTACCACGAAGGTACCAATATGCACCCAAAAGTGTACCTTTTGAAAAGGTACCGCCCCAGTGACAGCTTTCGTACATTTTTTTTCTGAGAGTGCAGGTATAAGTGTGAAAATGTATTTTGGATTATATAAAACTAAAATTACATTTTATTGGGAAAAAAATAATTTAATTTGTAATATTGATATGCTTATGGATGTTATAAATTATTGATACTGAATGTCAAGTCACCTTCATTTATAAAGCGCTTTTAACAGTATGGATTGTTTCAAAGCAGCTTTACAGTTATAATAGAAATTACTGTAACAGATTGTAAAGGCTTTACAACAGCATTAGGATAAAGTTATTGTCCAGCAAAAGTTAGTTTTAAATAATTCACTTCCATTGCGAAGATCATTAGTCATTAACTTAGGGGCTGCTATCACGGCACCGTTCTAAGAAAAAGCTCTTAATGGAAATATTTATAATAAAATGTATAATACAGAATATTTTTGTACACTCACACTAAATCTGCAGTCCGCAGGTTTTACTCTTTGTCGCTAGCCTGTTTAAAACCAGACCATTCTCAGTTGTAACTGAGTTATGGTCTGGCAAAGCGTCATAGACAAATCATTTCCAGAGGGGGATTACGTATGCAGAGCGGCGGCCGGCGGAGAAACCTCTCTGAGTGTTGTTCTTTGCTTGGTTTTTAACAAAAAGGAAACGTTCAAAACGCTTAAAACAGACGCGATAGCTGATTCGAACGAGTGATGTTTGACGGCGGCATCCATCTTTGTAATGTAGGCTACAAAATCTGCTTCAAAATCCCAGCACTGTCATCATCATGTAAAGCCCGCCCCGACGTTTCTGATTGGTGCCTCGATTTCGACAAATTGGAAATGGGCTTGAATGAGCTCTTTGCCAGACTAACTTTCAGAGCAAATCTAAATTTGCCGGAAGTTGTCTGGGTTTTCCCAGGCACCTTTGTCGCCATCTCTGTTCGAAATCTGCAATTGCAGTTATTCGCGGAACTATCAGCTTTACGTGAGTTGTACTTCAACACCCTCGACACAGCACTGTGTGGATGAATACAATGTTTGAGGAGACTGTGATGCTGTCAGTCACAGCGCCGGTATGGATACTGGCATTCAGAATCATAGATTATTCTTTTTGGAAGCATGACCAGCATAATAATTTTCACCTGAAAATGTCATCTGAACTAGTAAGAAACATCCACTTTTGTTCTGGTTCTGACATTGCAGTGAATCGCGCTGATTAAATCCAACAATCGCTTAAGATATCATATCACGCAAAACCGTGCAAATAATACTTTGTTCTCAAATTGTTAATTTTAACAATGTCAGCATTGCGTGACAACATGTATTGTCCTTTCGATATTATCCTTATTTTCACATGGGTCCGGTTGCAGTCTCTTTTTTTCTGTATGTTAGCCACTCCAAAGTCCGATTAAAGTCTCATGCATTTTTACAGCGGGTGAATCTGTTGTCACTGATGATTGTCGTATGAACCTTTCTGGATCCGCCATCAAATTGATAAGTTTAATTATATCAAGTGCTGTGAGAAAAGGCTATAAATCTCCACCTCCAACATCCTCACCGAGACTCTTCTTTATGTGTACAGATGTTACCTAATTACTCAATATAGCCAAGACTCTTCTTTATGTGTATAGATGTTACGTAATGACTCAATATAGCCGAGACTCTTCTTTATGTGTACAGATGTTGCGTAATTACTCAATATAGCCAATACTCTTCTTTGTGTGTACAGATGTTACGTAATGACTCAATATAGCCGAGACTCTTCTTTATGGGTACAGATGTTACGTAATGACCAACACATTCTCATCCTTTACCGTCATATAGAACGCTATATGACAAAACGGCGCTATACTACGCACGTGGCACCCGTTATCGTTAATATAACACGCGCTGTGAGGGCTAAGTTTAGGTGTGGGGTAGGGTGTGCGTGTCATATTCACGCTAAAGGATTTATAACGTCTTGGGTTCGCGTGTTATATTAACGATAAAGGGTGCCATGTGCGTAGTATAGCGCCGTTTTGTCATATAGCGTTCTATATGACGTTAAAGGATGAGAACGGGCTCGTAATGAGTCAATATAACCAAGACTCTTCTTTATGTGTACAGATGTTACGTAATGCCTCAATATAGCCGAGACTCTTCTTTATGTGTACGGATGCTACGTAATGACTCAATATATCCGAGACTCTTCTTTATGTGTACAGATGTTGCGTAATGACTCCATATATCCGAGACTCTTCTTTATGTGTACAGATGTTACGTAATTACTCAATATAGCCGAGACTCTTCTTTATGTGTACAGATGTTACGTAATGACTCAATATACCCGAGACTCTTCTTTATGTGTACAGATGTTACGTAATGACTCCATATATCCGAGACTCTTCTTTATGTGTACAGATGTTACGTAATTACTCAATATAGCCGAGACTCTTCTTTATGTTTACAGATGTGACGTCATGACTCAATAAAGCCTACTTGCCGAGACTCTTCTTTATATGTGACGTAATAACTCAATATAGCCTACTTGCCGAGACTCTTCTTTATGTGTACAGATGTGACGTAATGACTCAATATAGCCTACTAGCCGAGACTCTTCTTAATATGTGACGCAAAGACATGCTCGAATGTCCTGCGGAAATCCATCAGTACCACTGGAATTAAAAACATTACAAGCTTACCGCTTTGAATCGAGCTAAGGCAAGCAGATGGTTTTGATTTTGGATAATTTTTAACCCCAAAAAGCTTTAAATATTAGTTAAACATATACTTATGAACTCATTAGAATTATATTGCTATAATAATAATACTTATTTAAAATGATTTATACTGTATATAAAAAATGTTAAAAAACATAACACTCACTGAAAACACATTATTCTGTTTTTTTCTTCTTCCTCAAATTAAAGGACACCCCCTGAAGCTGAGGCTGATTATGATTTTAAAAGGTTCATATAAATGTTCTTTAATGCGCCAGTTTTAAAAATGTGGACACCTGCAATAATGCTGGGAACAACCGGATTGTAATGTTTCACTTATTAAAACAGCCATGGCAATGTAATCAATGTGTCTATAATAGCTAACTAACACTGTAGTTGACTTATTGATGCATATTAATACATTTATTAGTGCAAATTAACATTCATATGAAACATAAATGTGCGGCAATAACATAATTGCATTTTCAGAATTAGCCTGTATAATTATTCCATTTAATCTGCTATCATTAATTACAACCAAATGTAAAGCTCTGGCTTATGTTAGGCAAGCAGGGTCTGTTTCTCTGCGTTTGTTAGGACTGCACTGCAGTCATAGCATGTTTTTCAAGGTTAGATACGGTCAGTGGTGTTAAACTGCTCAATATATATATATATATATATATATATGAAGAGTTCAGATGCAAAAGCCTCTAAATGCCATTTGAAATTTTCTTCTTTAATGATGATTTTTATCAAATTTGTATATTTAAGTTCAGTAATTTCACTTAAATAACAATTAATAGGTAATTATCATTGCCATTTAAGTGAAATCACTGAACTTAAATATACAAGCTTGATAAAAATGATCATTCTAGAAGAAAATTTCAAATGGCACTTAGAGGCTTTTGCATCTGAACTGTTCATATATATATATATATATATATATATATATATATATATATATATATATATGGCAAGTTACTAACGTGATTTTTTTTTCTTTTACATTTTTTTATAATAATATATAAAATAATAATGTAATATTCTTATAGATTTTAGTATTGGTGCTTGAATGAGCGTGCTGACAAAATGCTGTGCTTTAGCTGTTATTTGCACTGAGTATTGCTGAATATTTGCACAATAAAACCCTCTTGGAAATGTTACATCTTAAATCATGAATGACATCATAAATTCATCCCCTTTAAAACAGCACTACAATTCAGATTGACATACTTGGCTATTGTATCACATATTGCATAGTTTTTTTTGAGTGTCGCACCATGGCTTTTGTGCTTTTTAGATGCTGTGTCCAAAATAGCCATTCACTAAACCCAAGTGGTTGATTTTTAAAATGTCATTTTACACATCCCCAGTTATAATGAACAGTTTGTCCTGACTCCTGTATGGTTTGAATGAAAAAGTTTTGCAATTTGTAAAAGCTAATATAATCCATTCTGTCTGTCTGTCTTGAAGTTCTTTAAGCAGACAGACTCATTAAGACTCACATCAAGGCACACAGATTCATGTACACACGCTGCTCTTGCTGACCTGATGCAGTGCAGTGCCTGGGGGAGTCCAGCTGTCTGTGCCTGGCTGGCCGGCTGTCAGTGGGTGAGGTGGGAAGGGCTTGGCCGTGACTCCCCCTCGAATGTGTTTACCAGATGCACTGTTGCCTCAGGTGAGCACTGCAGCTGGCTCTGTAAAGCTCCAGCAGTCGGGCTGGATCCAAGCCCATCATGGCAAGACAGACTGGTCAGACCAAGGCTTGCATTCAGACATCCGCTATCTGTGCAGGCTTTGTGCCCCGGAGAACTGACTCCTGGCCAGTGTTTTGCTGTTTGTGCTGTTGAGCTTTTTAAGGTCGCCAAAGGAGGACAGACACAGACTAGCCATAGGTAAGGAGTTGGACACTTAAACCAGGCCTGTTTTGCAGTTTTTTAGTGCATGTATTTAGATTTACCCTTTAAAGTTAGGCAATTTGAAAGGATGAGATCCCATGCCCCCTTCCTTCAGACCGCCTCTAATCCTTGCCTCCTCCAAAACACTTGAACGTGCACAGCCAGAGCAGATTCAGCAAAGCGTCACGTTAAATTACCTCATGTCTTAAAGCACATAACATTACAATAATAATGAATGTAAATAACTTCAGACCTTACTTGTACCACCTGACTGCTGCAGATTAATTTAGACTTTGATAGTGTTAAAATAGAAACGCATAAATCCGAGGTCTGAGAACAGCTCAGAGTAGAACGTCATAGGTTGCCATTTCGAAATTACATTCACGACATGGCATGAATGTAGTATAAGCTCGTGTTTTGGTTCAGGAGGAATTATAAAAAGCGGCTGCTGTTTATTTGCTGCGCTCACTGACTGTCTGTCTAACCTTATTGAATGCACTGACGACGTATGGTGTCTGCGTGAGCAGGGTGCATGGTGGTATGGAAATACATACGCTGACAGGCAGGTTTGACATCCAATCACTGGATTCGGACCGAATGTAATGACTGGATGAAAAAATTTGGTCCTGAGACTTCCACAATTAATATATATATGTAATTTATTTTTTATATTTAGACCATTTCTGTCATTTATTTGCAATCAGGATGTGAAGAAAATTTCAACCAGAATAACAAAACGTTTTCATAAAAAAATATTTAACTGGCTTTTGTTTTAAAATTAATGTAAGAGCTTTGTATTAAGCAGGTTAATCAGTCATTATCACAAATAAATCCATCCAGGGTGATAGAAGACATTGTGATCATTTTGTTAAGGTGCAGTATGTAAAACTTTGCAAAAAAACAT
The DNA here is from genome assembly GCF_988280905.1 of Pimephales promelas. Taxonomy (NCBI): domain Eukaryota; kingdom Metazoa; phylum Chordata; class Actinopteri; order Cypriniformes; family Leuciscidae; genus Pimephales; species Pimephales promelas. Next base: position 24,529,245 of record NC_142786.1, on the reverse strand, counting down.
ACTGAATGCTTTTTTATAAAGAATAGAAATGAGAAATAACAACACATTCTCATCCCAAAAAGTCATATAACTGACGTTTTGGGACGTCTTTTGACCATACGTCAATATTCGCCTTTTTAGGGCCCCCTTAAACGTCGCTAGATGGCGATCCCGGGCCGTCATACAACTGACGTCAGCCTTTAACGTCAGTTAGGTGACGGGTTAGGTTTAGGGTTAGGTTTAGGTCTGGGGTAGAGTTAGGATCCCATAACCTCATCTACCGACGTTTAAGGGGGCCCTAAAAAGGCGAATATTGACGTATGGTCAAAAGACGTCCCAAAACGTCAGTTATATGACTTTTTGGGGTGAGACTGCACTGGAAATAAATATAAAAGAGGAAAGAATAAAGTACAGAGAACTGATTATAAAATATAAATAATTACATTTGAAAACCATTTAAGTAGATATTATTATTAGTATTAGTATTATTTTAACTAGCTGACTGTATTCTGTCTGTATGTTACATGCATAGCTGGATGATGAATACATAAATGATCTCTATAATAAAGATCCATTTATTAATGCAAGTGCCCTCCCAGTCAGTCAGGCTGCACTGAACTTCACACAAATAGCTCCTTGAAACTTGTTCAGCCTTGGAATGTTTGTATTGCCCCCTCAGGAGTCAACCATTAATAAATAATAACTCTGTCTTTAATCATGCACCCAGAGTGCAAAACATATTACTCTCCTTTAGCACAGGGCAAGGCCTCTTACTTCTCTTACGGGGAAGAGTAATGTTCCTTAATTTCTTTGAAACATACCTGAACTCTCCTCCCAAGGTTCTTCATCAATAGTGTTGATGCTTGTGAGGTGAATGTTGAGTTGTGTGCTTTTATTCATTAAAAAAGAAAAAAGAAACAAACGAACATTTTATGTTGGCACTGAGCATGAGCAGACCGCTATCAAGCAATTCCCAAGTTTTTAAGTTAAACTTATCTTAATTTGCATTTTGAACCACCCTTCAAGTCACATATTGATTATCTTTCAGGTCCGCAACGTGAGATCCTTAAGTGAGCCACGTGGGCTCGCTCCCACCCTGCGCTGTGTTTAAAATGGACCTGCATCGCCCTCACGCTTTGCACGTGCTGTGAGGCAATTCTGTCCGACGGGTCGGGCAGATTGGTAGCGAGACCTTATTTTCGAACTATCGATCCCAGGGGTAGCCCTCGAGATGCAAAAACCACCGCAAGACGGATCTGCTGTCAGGTCTTACAGTAGAAATCAGGCAATCAATGTCAAGGCGCTCCGCCAGGCCCTGTATGGACCTAATTCCACTCATCTGCACTAAATGGAGAGAACCCAGTGGTTCATCAATCATCAATTCAAGGAGCAGTGGCTGGTTAATAGTCTGCTCTTTACTCAAAGAATAGTCACCGGTATTATCAGGGAGGGCCGGCGGAGATGCCCTCCCCCACCCGCACGATGTGACGAGTTTGATCGCTGTATTCTTTTTTCTCATTCGCCACGCTGCGCTCTATTTCCCAGATGGCTCCTGTCAGCTAACAACGTTGCAAATTGAAGCTTGCAGGCCTGATCGATTAGCTTTTTCCCCCCCTCATCCTAATCCATTTGATCTGTCTGTTGAGTAGGAGACTACATGATTGTGTGGGGGTGAGGGGGTCAATATCTCCCCGAATCAAGAGTAATATCCACTTAATTCCTTTTTCCTGTCAAGCGGCACGGGATGAAATGCTCACTTGCTTTGCATTATACGTCTTCTGTAGCTCTTTAAGGTTAAGACGGCCCAATAATGTCCTCTCTATCTTGCTTTCTTAGGTTTCAACTGCATACGGTTCTATCCCGGGGAAGTCGGAGCTGCTCAAATCAGGGAGCCCCAAGTCGACACTAAAGCATATATGGACAGAAAGCAGTAAGGACTTGTCCATCAGTCGACTTCTATCACAGACTCTCCATGGGAAGGAAAACGCAACAGCCCTGGACCTGCACTATGACACTCCGGAGCCTTACTCAGAGCAGGACCTGTGGGACTGGCTGAGGAATACCACGGACCTGCAGGACTCTAGGCCTCGAGCCAAACGGCGGCCGATGGTCAAGACCGGCAAGTTCAAGAAAATGTTCGGATGGGGAGATTTTCACTCTAACATCAAAACGGTCAAGCTCAACCTCTTGATCACAGGCAAGATCGTCGATCACGGCAACGGCACCTTCAGCGTCTACTTCCGCCATAACTCCACGGGCCAGGGCAATGTGTCCGTCAGCCTGGTCCCGCCCACCAAAATCGTCGAGTTTGACTTGACGGCCCAGCAGTCGGTCATCGACGCAAAGGATTCCAAGTCCTTCAACTGCCGCATCGAGTACGAAAAGGTGGAGAGGGGCTCCAAAAACACGCTCTGCAACTTCGACCCATCCAAGACATGTTACCAGGAGCAGACGCAAAGCCACGTGTCCTGGCTCTGCTCGAAGCCCTTCAAAGTCATTTGCATTTACATCTCCTTCTACAGCACCGACTACAAGCTAGTGCAGAAAGTCTGCCCAGATTATAACTACCATAGTGATACTCCTTACTTCCCCTCTGGCTGAAGGTAGCTGCTGACATCACCTACCTGAAGGACATCGAGAGGCAAAGGATGGAGCTCTCTCCCCATCCACAACAAATACATGTTCCCCGTACCGTCCATACCATGCTTTCATGGCCCGGATCTATTAAAACAACTTGACGAGAGAAGAATTTGGCTGTTTGCACTTTCATTCGAGTGCTTTTGTTTGATCGATTGGTATCCTTTAAGTTACTGCTCTTATTATTATTAATTTATTGTTTATATATTTTAATGTTATTTGGATATCATTTGACCACCGTGGTGTTGCTTGTATGACCATGTAAACTCACGATTTTGTCCTGTAATGTTCCGTTTTAATTTAGAAATGTGTAAGTGTTTGGTTTCTCAGAATATTTGTTTAATTAGTTAATTTGTACAAGTACATATATGTTTCTTAGAACTGCCAAGAGGCCACGAGGGTGTAGATACAGTAGGACTTTTATTTTTAGATGGTAGTTCGCCTCAGAAGCGATGTCGCTGGAGAATTATTCGTGACCAGAATCTCAATGTTCCCTCCACCTGCAAACTTTTGAACACCCCTGGAGTCCCTATACGTTCATGAGTAATTCCTCCCAGCCCAAAGGCCCAAAGATGAGGAGAATGGCTTTGTTCTGCTGGTTATGAACAGGCCTTAACTACAGGCATGTTTTCTACCTATTACAAAGAAGCTGTACTATATAACTTGCAGATTGTTCAGCCCAAGCTGTCTCCTGTAGTTTAATAAGATCCAGGACTGGTTGGAGGGCTTGCTCATTGTCACTTATAATACACTGTAATGTAATGAATTCTATATCCTAGAGCCTAATTTGTATGACTGGTTTGTATTGTACATAGTTGATCCTGATGGAGCTGCTTCTGTATATGCCTTCATTCATTGTCTGTTAACCCAAAGCCCTTCTCTCTCTCTCTCTCTCTCTCTCTCTCTCTCTCTCTCTCTCTCTCTCTCTCTCTCTCTCTCTCTCTCTCTCTCTCTCTCTCTCTCTCTCTCTCTCTCTCTCTCTCTCTCTCTCTCTCTCTCTCCATATATGCTTGTTCTCGGTTCCTCGGACAAAGAAACTGATGTTGCTGATGTAGACGTGAACTCCATGAAATCCATGCTCTTGTACAGGGGCTGTAAAACTGTCAAAAATATATATTAGAAGTACTTATCATCTGTATGATCATGTTTACTTTCAGGGGGAACAAGGGGATGGAGATGTACAAATGAATAAAATACTGAAAGTTTTATCAGGTGAACTCTTTGTTATTGTGTGTTACTCAAATGTTCTATGAAAATCATGTTTTTTTTGTTTGTTTTTTTTTGCTTTTTTTTTTATATGCTTCCCTTAAAAATCCCCATTACTGAATATACATACAATTTCATGAAATACTAGTCCTAAAACAATTTAAGGGGTCAAATGAAAATTAAGTTATGACTGTGAGATAGTCAAGCTCAAAAGAAGAACTTTATACCCTTGTTGTCACACGGTTTGGTAGTCTACTGAGAAGGGAGATCTTTAATTTGCAGATCCAATATATCTGAGTGGCAGGAAGTGAAGATGGTGAGAGCGGCAGACCGATAGTGTGGGTTTCAGGAGCAGGGACTGCCACAAAACACTCCGTTGCAGCAGTTCGGATCAGCAGTCCGCTGAAAAAGTGATTAGGGCCTCCGGCGGGAACAATCCACTGAGTTTAGCTGGCTCACAACTTATCAGTAATTAAAGAGGGCGCTAGGTTTATGTCTTCATCGCCTGTCTACAGGGGTTTTACAGACAGGCTCATTTTGGAGCTGTCTGAAGTAAGTCTGCCTTAAATTTACTCTTTCTAATTATCCTAAAAGATGAGGATTTGCACTGTTAGGGCATCTATCTATCGATCTATCTATCTGTCTGTCTGTCTGCATATCTTTCTGTCTACTCCTTCCTTCCTCACTATCCTTATCTTTGACTTTGCTGTATGTTTTTTAAAGGTCCCGTTCTTCGTGATCTCATGTGTGTAATGTTGTTGTTTGAGCTTTATGATTTTACAGATATTATTTATACTCTAAGTTCAATGCCAATTTAACAGAAGTAGCCTACATTGAACGGCCCGTTTGGACTACATCCCTCTTCCTTCTTTAATGAGGTCAGTAGAACAGTTTTTTGACTAACGTCCGCCCCCAGGAATGCTCCCTCAACTTGCATTTCTTATAACTTACTGTTTAATCAGCTCTTACAGTGATTTTCTGAAGTAAAACTGATTCTTCATCTTTTGTGTGATGTACAATAAACTTTATTAAACTCATCAGTATATGTTTGATCATCATTCGGACCTGGTCCGAAAAAAAGCAGACTTGTAGGCTATTAATAAATAATGGATACATACAAGCAGATGACAAATACGTTATAATAAGCATAATTAAACTACTAAACTATACCTGTTCCATCTCTATACAGCACTCTGACTCTGTAGGCATTATTGTCCGACTCTAAATGAACACCGTTACAGAGAGTTTCTGATATTATCATTATTCCGTGAGATGAAATTGTCCTGAGAGACTGAGCCAGAGCTCATGAAGCTCCGCCCCATGTGCCGGCAGCAGCAGCTTATTTGCATTTAAAGGGCACACACTAAAACAGCACCTTTTTTTTTTCTAAGCCCCCCAAAAAATGACAATTTAAACATGCTGTAAAAAAAATATATGTTGGGTATTTTGAGCTTAAACTTCACATACACATTCTGGGGACATCAGAGACTTATTTTACATCTTGTGAAAAGGGACCTTTAATATACAAAGTTAAGCATTAAAGCAGTATTTCAGTGCATCAAATAAGCATATTTATTTTTATAATGCTTTATATATTTTTTTTTTACAGGCCTTATAAGTTGTTTTGCTGAGACTGAAAACCACTTATATATCTAATATACATGCATACACTTATTCACTAAACACACATAGATAAATTTGATCCATCATTATATGCTTGGCTGGTTTCTCAAAACCTAATAAATGATAATGTTCTTAATCAACTTGTTTGCTCCCTTCCTGCGCAGGAATGTGAGACAGAACAGCATTTCTCCCTCTGGTTGGTCTGAACACTTCGATCTCTATAACACAACCTCCGGCAGAATCATAATTAAGTGACAGAATAACCAAACGCAGTATTTCAATTATGACGCCCACAGCCGCACCCGCCCCTTCCTTTGGCTGAGCCCGTTTCCGTCGCATGGAGGGGCCTGACTATCATGTGTATTTAACTCAGATGTTGCTCAATACAGATTAAACGCTAAACACCTTCATGATAAAAAGCTTTAATACCTCCAGATCAGATTTAGTAGCTTTCTTTCAATGCTTAGCACTTCACAGCCATCCCAGGGGGGACAAAGCGTGCCTTAAAGTCAGGGAAATTCCCAACAATGGGTTTTGGTCTCCTGCCCAACATTAAGCCATCCCAGCCAATCCCATCCCACTCCGAGCTCTGCTTTTGCCTCTGCAGAATTTCTGTTTTAATCAGAAGCGGAATGGAAAAGGACCCTGTGTGCCTCTGGGATATTTTTCCATTAACCATTCTGACACATGACTGACTGTGGGGGATTATTGGTTTTTGAAGAACTATTAACAGCTGTACATTTGCATTTTAATACAGTTCTCCTCCACTACTAATGCAATTTTGGTTCGTTGCTTTGTTGCCGCCTTGTTCCTAGAGCAATTCAGGCTAACAGCAAAAAGGCCCTCCGGCTTTAATCATTTTAATTGCCATGAAAAATTTGTTTTCATTAATCACTCCTGAATCTCCGCTACTGTGAGAGCGAGCGCGCCATTACTGCTCCTCCTTAAAAGTGTTAGGCCTACTCATCATTTCCTGAAAGTTTGTGGGCACATTTACACCCCAGACTTCTAAATGGCTAGAGAGGGGCATTTCAGGACAGCGCTGGAATTTTTTGTTTATTAAATGTTTGGAAAGAAAATGAAATATGGGCTATTAGGATAGAAGAAAAAAAAATGAATAGTCACATAAAAAAAAAAAAAATGAATAGTCTTTTTTTCTACTAGATAAAACATTTTTGAGCACAATTTATGAGTCTCCACACTCCTAACTACAAAATCAAAAGGCATTTTGTTGCTGAAAACACATTCAGGGTTCTACCAAAATGCATCCCTTGCTTTTATTGCAGCTCTGTGGGTCATCCGTGTGAACTTTCTGTGCATTTACAGCTTATTCAGATGTAACATTTCCTTTGATTTTTGTGCAAGAAGGTGAGGGAGCGGCCCGGCCTGGGTCTGTGGAGAGATGGTAACCTTTGCTAAAGCACCTCCATTACCATTTCTGCATGCTGTCTGGATTCATCTCCCTCTCCAGCAGCCAGAAGGTTAGCACGCCACATTAGGCATTATGCATGAAGGTGTCATTTGAGACACAATACAACATTTTCAAACACCACTGATATTTCCAGCGTTGTTTCAGTCACCTTCTGCTTCTCTGGACATTGTACTACAGCTATAAAAGTGATCATTAATTACCAGACAATGTCACAGCACCATGTGAACCAGGGTTTTGAATTAGCTTGCAATTTGCTTCCTTGTGGAATCTTATTGGATGTTTAAATTTGTAAACATTTCACCTGCACAAATTTAATTGTGCTAGAACATGCACAACATTTCAGAAAACCCTGTCAGCCATAATGCTAAAAAGCTAAAAGCCTGTCAGCTATAATGTGTGTTCTGCGCCTGTGTGTTAGTCTGGGTTTCCCCATGCTGCCTTCCCGCAGTGCGATTTTATTCACACTGAAAGTCTGGATACCATGCATATTCTGCAGATATATTAGTCTATATTCGTCACTCAAAAAGGAAAACCGATGCTGCCAGATGCAGATACACATACCGTAAACAAAGCAGTCTGTGCTTACCGTTTTGAATCTCAATCCTGCTAAACGCTTTCTTTATTCCACTCTGCTCATGTTAATATTGAAATATTCGCCAAGGAACACTCAGGTAAGATGACGTAACATAAGAACAGCCTTCTATCTTATACCATTTTCAC